>NC_069362.1:68980227-69283257 GCF_021730395.1 Mercenaria mercenaria
ATTGCCACTTTTTTCAGCTACCATATCTACGATACCGAACTCAGTGTACTCTACGACAAGTTCATCGTCATTCTGGATATATCCCTTTGAAAATGTCGTTCCTGGTGGAAAGTTTGAAACAAAGATATGCATATCTTCTAACTTCCCTGACAGATTTTTTGCTGATATGGTCAAGCTAATTTTTTCAGCAACAAACCCGCTACTCCCCCTGAGCAGCAAAACAGGAGGTTCTACGGGCATTGAAGCTGAAACAAAAAACAAAGCGAGTTGAATTTTGTACTATGAAATAAATATGCGGATAATCTTTTGAAAGTGCTGCAGTAACTTATTCTTCTACAAATCACTAATTTACCCGCAGGACCAGCTTGAATTGACTTTTAATATTTCTAAAATTAGATTCCTAGTAAATATTACATTATTGACCTCTAAATGATATAAGGAAGGAAACCTCCAGATGCTTAAAGTTGATAC
The DNA here is from genome assembly GCF_021730395.1 of Mercenaria mercenaria. Lineage (NCBI taxonomy): Eukaryota > Metazoa > Mollusca > Bivalvia > Venerida > Veneridae > Mercenaria > Mercenaria mercenaria. The sequence goes on from NC_069362.1 coordinate 68,980,699, forward strand.
GAAAACATTTTAGCTCATACTCATTTGCCAATTTAACATACATATAACTAAGTTAAACTATACTTACTTGAATTGCAAAATGAGCCATAAAATCCTTCAAAACATTCACATATGTTCCTTCTGGTACTGCAATTTCCGTTTCCTGAACATTCACAGTCTCCTTCAACAGTTAAAGCAATGTTTTTATAATACAAAATGTATCATAATATACTGATCAATCGCAATACAACAAAACTTTTCTATAAATACCACCATTACCATGATTATGAAATAAAAACAGAAGCATTGTTAACAGACGGTCTCTAAAACAAAGTAAACTTTCATGCAGTGAAGTGGAAGAGAACGTGGCACTCTTTCAACACGGATGATACATTTAAATATACTATGCCACTGAGGCAAATTTTATTATATGAAGTCGGTTGATGAGCATGACTTTTTGTGTGTACATAAGTCAGTACTCAAATGTATTAAATAGTTCTTCAATCAACGTACCTATATCTTCAGAAAAAGTAATATTGATGACATGATTTTGATCAAATGTGTCGATGGATGGTCGATTTCCGACTTGATCTGTTGGAATTGGTAGTAACAAAAAATTGTCTCCAGGTTCAATGTTCAACACGAAAGCTGTGTCTGTTATTGCAGCTTTATACAGGACAAAACCTTCTCCTGAAATGTCACATTGGTTAAAGAGAAAATCTAAGACTTCGCTTGTATATATTCAAAAACGCTATTTGATTCAGTATCAATTTAATGTCGGTATTTATATACTGTAGCATTGTAACATAAGACTGTATAGCTTTTGGACCGATCAACGTTTCGTGGTAATTCTAACGGAATACTGTCTACACTAAAGTACAAAACTATGTAAACGTGACAAATGCTATATCCAACGTTTCTGAAAATGTATATTAAACCCTGAATTACCGTTTTGTTGAAAGAGATCAACGTGCTTAACTCCTGACCCTGTATCTTGAGCTCTGAGTGACAATGTAACTGAGTCTGATGATTGAGTCTCCGATATAACTGTCCCATTCATCTCAGGGTAACTATCGTCAACCTGTGTATATTATTTATATATGATTAAATGTACATCCGCACAAAATAAGACAGTAAGCATGTATATTTAACAGAGAATATTGCTATGTTAGCGTATATAGTTACCGTAAAACGTGCTAAATTAAGGTTTAAACACATGTTTACTCACACAGTTTTGTACTATTTATTTGAACTGTCAAAACATGATTCTGGCCTTCATGTTAAGCTTATATAAGCGTGGACAGATTACAATGAAAGCCGGGAACAAGTTTTGACAGTTCAAAAAAATAATACTATATAACATTTGTTAGCCATCGCCGACGGCAAAGGGATATAGATTTTGCGTTGTCCGTCCGGCTGTTCGTCCGTGTGTGTATGCGTGCATCTGTGTGCCTGTCTGTAAATGCTTATAGTTCAAGACGTATTTTAGCTAGAATCACTAAACCTCTCATAATTATTTTTAGCACATGGTCTTTGCTCATATTTAATATTATTCCCCTTGGCCCAGTGTTTCCCCTTGATTCTGGTAATAAATAGGGGCTTTTGACTGTATGTAAGTAACCTGTTGATGGATCTTCATAAAATAGGGTAAAAGTAAAGATCACGATAGGGTGGTGGTGCGTCAGGATCTCTTCAGCTACTGTAGAGTCACTGCACTTTACTTCTTTTAAAATTCACAAACTCCCACATAAGAAAATAACTCATTAATGGATCTTGATGTAATTTAATACACATATACAGGTCCGTCTCAAAGTTCAAATGCATAACGATTTTTCAAATAATATTTCGCATACCCCTATGTCGGCTAAATCAGGATCAACGCACACATTACTTTCGCAAAAGAAACTTGATTTTGCGACCCTATTTCATGAGTTTAAGCGGTTCATAATATTCAAATGGCGGATATTTTACATGATTATTCGGTTCCTATTTCCTGTATCAGTAACAACAAAACATAAATAGCATGACTCAAAATAACCCATTTTGCTACTGATGCAGAAATGATCCAGCTTGAGAAATGTATCATATTAAGTAGATAAAAATTGCAAATCCATCATTACAATATATATGTGATGCTTATTCAGAAAGTATAATTGCAAAAAAAAATAGTACCGTATTGAATATATTCGGGGCATCAATAGGCTCATTTCTGTCGAAGTATATTGATGCATTTGCATGCACGGTTGCAAGATGGGACGTGTGCCTTTTCAGTTTCATTGAAAAAGTAACAAATCCTTGCCCAGTGGAACCGTTGTTTGGAGGTAAAAATCCAATCCCTGGGTCAACAGGTGCCTCTCCTGTTTTAGACAAAATAATGTTTTATAAGAATTATGAATACATAGATTAAATTGTTAACAGAACAGGAAAGTAACTAGACAATTTTCTATGCCGTTATGTCATAATTTAACTAAGTATTGCTATATTTTACCAGGAAGCCAGTCTATACGCAAAAATGATTGTTTAAATATGTGCGTTCTTCATAAATTTTTTTACACATACATTCACCATAACACAAGGAAATAAAGGCGTTGTGATGGTAATAGAACCGGTATGCATCTAAAAACAACCTAACCTGTATTAGGATCAACAGTCTGAAATTCCCAGATCACCATTTGCTTTGCCAGATCAAGACCAGCGAACACACTTACAAAGATACCCATCTCGACATTTAAATCAATTACTCCCTGTGAAAAAAAATACGTCTTAAAGAGAATTCCTATAGTTTTTTTCCTTTCATAGATTTTTTTCAAATTCACATATAAAATAGGAAAATTTGTGCTGAAAACAATAAACAAATAAAAACAATGGGTCACCAGGCTTGTTTTTGTTAAAAATTGTATTGAACATACCCAATGTTGCTGAAACTGCCAGCAATTTTTCAACATTTTAATTATTTTCTGCTTTTTTATAAATACCAACCAAAATATATATCAAGACAGCATAATAAGATTTATTCTTTTTACAGACTTTATTATTATAGTTATTTGATATCATAGTCATATTTGTAATACTAAATCCTTACAGTAATGGGTAGAAATGAAAAAAAATATTGTTTCATATTCACTTTTGTGATTTTTTTTTCAATGAAAAATACCCATAGTGAAGAATATTTTTTAAATTTTGAAAAAACTGTTTCATAGAATATTTTCCTGTTTTTCTTGTGTATAAATAATTGTTTTGTGAGCATAAAAATGGCTAAAAATGTATGGGTCACCAGGCTAAATTTTACGTTAAGACCGCTTGAATACAACAACTGTTCGAACAGAAAATGGCGCTAACCTGACCAAATTGATTACATGCATATCTGTTATAAGTTAAAAAAATGTTTATAAAAAAATTCTTAATTCTTTCTATGATTGAATACTAAATAATCTGAAAGGTGATATTGTCTTATCATTATTAAGTCAATTGTCTTACATTATATATGTACTAAAATGCGATGTGAAAACACAACCACAAAAATGGCAAGATACCTGTCAGGCATGATACTTGTCAATACAACATAAACCAGTATCAACATTTGATTACTGATAAAACTTATCAAACATGTTATTTCATTCAAGATTCCTCATATTCAATATTTCCTGTCACGTGTTTCAACAAATGTTGACTTCATTTCAGTTTTCCATAGAAAGTGTCGGCTGCGCAGAAAGGTGCGCATGAAAAACTATAGGAATTTCCTTTAATATCAGCTATACATGCAGAATCAACAAAAAGCTGTGGATCGTCGTAACATCTTACTCCAAATTATATATCGATACAAAACACAATGAAGTAACGATGGTTGCCATCAGAAATTTACTGTGCATACAGACAGATAGAAAGATTTCTACTTAATATATGCATTAACATGATCATAACGTTTAAATACATACATGGCTTAAACAATCAGTAAATCAATAAACGGATAAATAAAGATTAATCGAAAGACTTATCTAACACGTACGTGCATAAGAAATGACGCTTTTTAGTCTAATTCTACATAACAGGATGACACAAAAAGAGAAACAAATATCCCATTTCACTGTGGTCACTGTTTCCATAAGTTCAATATGGAACTAAATTTTATAAATATTCGAAATCCATATCATTATACATTTTCACAAGAAGATATAATTTCAATTATGCATATCATTAATATATTTGCGATGAAGTTTACCTGAAAAAACTTGCTTCCGACAGGTATTGATTTTGTGAAATTACCGAAGCCAAATTCTCCCATAACAAAGGTTCTTGAGTCAAGATGTTCATTATACTCGTATTCAATATACACTCTCTGAGCTGGTGCAGTCGCATTTGCATCATTTTCAAATCGGATCTTGTACTGAAGTGTAGTGTCCTTTCGTATAAACCTTGCAGCACCAAATCCAGTTGGTCCAAGAATATCATTCTATAAATACAGTTATGTATAACTAATGCACGTCATATGATACAAAATTCCCTCTTAATTAAGGGACGATGTACACACTATACAAACATTTCAACGTTTGTGCAGATGATTTTCTTTGATGATTCTTTCATGCATAAAACGTATAGACCGGAAAGGAAACCTATCTTTAAGCTTGGGGCGGTTCATTGCTTTATTACGGTACATGCATCTTGTTTCAAGTTCTAGTCCATCCATAGCAAGTGATCGTAAACAAATAGGACGGATTGGTGGGAGAACGGACTGATGAACGAAGTCCAAACATATAGTTTCCAAAATTGGTTTTCAAAGAGCATTAATAAAGCTGATAAAACACCGACAGTATAAGGTTTCATCTGAAGCTGTTCGTTTACTGATGAATTTATATGTTAATAATAGTACAATGTACCATATACGCGTATTTTTACATAAAATCTGACCTGCAATAATATTCATTATACATTCTGTATCAAAGTATGAAACATAACATATAATATTGCAATTACAAAATGGAAATTCAATTCATTACACAAAAGTGTTGTTATACTTTTAGCCGTGTTCTTTACAAGGATACTTATGCAAATTAAAAAATACGGAAGGCAACTTACATAACTGTTTATAGGATTAAATTATGTAAATATGTTTATTAACAAGTTTCAATAGAATAAACTATACTGTACATCTACTCTTTTGGAAATAGTGTAGAAAAAATGATCTTTAACTTACAGGATCCACAGATAATATCCATGCTATCAAATCGTCTACTAACTTTTCAAGCCCTTCTTTCAATTTGTCCTTCCATTGACATGCCTGTAACAATTTTATGTGTGTTAAAGATGACATGATTTTCTAAGAAGCATCAATTAATAAAACTTATTGCTAGGCGCGGTGGGGTAAACAAAATTTTGTGTTGTGACTTTTAGCTCGGATAGTAATAATAATTTAAGGACACCGCTGACTCAATTTTCATTGTATAAATGCTGTCTACGTGCATTTTGCAATAGGAATTATCAGAAATTATAAATAACAAAGGCACAGACAAAGTTGATAACGGTATTTCCGTTGACACCCCCATGCTCCACACACCTAAATGTTATCATAAATACTTAGGCCATATAGCTGGCACTGATTTTAAAAACTAGATAATACACGCCGTATGCCATGTTCAAATAAAATTCTAATGTGGGTAACGTATTTTGGTCCGGCGTACCTTACCGGTTAAAGGCCAGTAATTCAAATCCTTCTTTATTTCATATAAAAAACGACACATTCAGGTCGTTTTTACGTTTCTTTATAGAACATCGCTTTTTCAACACTTATTTTGCATGAAAGTTCTATCACAAAATAATGAGAAAAAAAAATGAAAAGAAAATAGGGGCCTGAATAGTTTCTAGTGAAATGCCAGTCAGTGGTGGTCTGCTACCCTAAAAATGGCGCATATTTGTTCTTGTCCGCACAATAAACCGTTACTTTTGGTTCCAATCTGCAAAACTTGCCATCTTTTGAGTATGAGTCTCATATGATGCAGAACGTATTCTACCAGTGAAAAGCGTAATCAAAGCACTCGTTCTGCACAAATTTGCGGAAAAAAATGTGAAAAGCAGGATCTATTTACTTTGGACTTCTTCCGACTTCACATAGAAAGCACATCTTCGGCCGAATTACTGACCGTATTCCTAGATAATTTTGACTCAACGCCTTAACCTTGAAGATAAAATGGACTAAACACAGCAGTGTTGTGACAGGAGAAACAAATAACTATCACAGGCAAATACTTAAAACAGCTTTACAAATAATCAGGATAAATGTAAAAGCTATTGGCTGTCTCCGGAAATTGACAGATGGGCAGAGTTATATTTTCAGGGATTCCATCAAAACGCCTAATTAATAAAATTCAATCTGTGATAATTTAAATTTCTAACCCCTGGAGAATATCCGGTGAACTTTTCTATAAGCGAACATGCTTTCTTAAACTTTTCATTTAAATTTTTGAACTTGTTATATTTCTCTTCCAGTGCGCTTTCTGACTCATCTATAAAATACGTGGTAAAGTCATTAAAAGCATCCTTCCACGAATACGCTTCGCCATCGATAGCATGTTGTGCCCAGTTTCCAAGCACTTCTGCAGCTCCATCATAAGCAATTTGAGCCACCTTCGGCAAATACTTTCTGAAAGGGTCTAAACCTCCTTTCAATCCACCCTTAATGATTTCTCCGGTCGCACCTGAAATCAAAAGGATGCCTTAAGTACTTTCTTTTGCATACGACTGAAACCTTAAAGATATTGAAAGTAACGCCTGGAGTGTCTTTATAGATATAATGTTTTCAAAATTGCTGAACACAGAAGAATTCTCAACATTTGCTGACGTCCCCTATTTATTATCTTATAGAAATGTACTTAGCTTTTATTGAAATATTTGGTAAGTGCTTTCGTTGTTCTTGGCTATTTTAAATACAATAGCATAAAATGCATCATTTCTGTTATTGGAAACAAATATATAACTATTCACCAATTGCTTATCTCACTTAAATAAATGCATCGGTACATAGCTTGTAACAGTAAACATTATATTGAAGAATGTAAACACCTTTTAAGACGTTTTGTTATATAATAAAATTGTCTTTAAGCATTTTCATTAGGCAGAATAACTAATTTAACAGAAATGTCTTTATCGTTGATATAAAGTAGAAATATTCACCTCCCCATGTCCAGTCATCTATTGGCGTATTTCCAAGGTAATCAAATAAACCTTTTCCTGCACCTTTAATAGCACCCTTTACAATCAGCAAACACATCGGACATGTTCCACGCGGATCATTAAAATGTACAGGATTGTTGGAACAGTATGCGTAGAAATTCTTGCTTTGTGCTTTCAAACCTAATGGGTCTGTACTTATAAATCGTCCAAGGTAGCTGTCGTACAAGCGAGACCGCATGAAGTAAATCCCTGGCATTTCTTCTATATCTAATACACCCCATTGTCCAATGAATGTAAACATGGATTTCACTGCTTCAGACGAGTGCAGGATCTCACCAAATGGATTTCTCACATACGAGTTCAACAACGCTCCGTCCTTATTTAGTATATTTACAACTGATCTAAATGACACAAGAAATATTTGATTTTGATATAATATTTCAGATTTTGCACTTTTTTTACCATCAGATCTAAAATATATGGTATTATTAAATTAGTGAACCATACTCTAATATCATTATGATTACATTTTAAACGGCATGTAATCGTTAAATCCGTTAATATATTTGATATAAGCAAAGCCCACATTGCTGTATAAACAGACAACACATTGTATATATTGTATATAAATGAATTGTTCTCAGAGAGGTACATAATCTGAGTCCCTTGTTTCTATCTATTTGTTCGACTGATTTCTTCGAAAATGATAAAAAAAATCTTACCCCAACGGATCATACATAAAAAAGTCCATTCTACCATCGCCATGCTTTGCGGCAATAAGCCCAATACCCTCCCCGCCGTGAAAGAATTGAATTCGCTGCTCTTTGCCATCTTCTGTCTCGATCTAAAAGTGTAGACATTGTTAATCACATGATGAGAATATATTATAGACATGTAAAGTGCCTTTATAGTTTGTTTAGTTTATGCAAATGTGAAAACATATTTAGTCAATCTATATGTGTTTAATCATTATATTCGACTACTTATTCGCACTGTACAGATACAGCTGTACAATATACAGTATGCGAGATATGTTGTTTATTTATCAATATAGATATGTTAACCTGTTCAAGAATGTCCATGTTGTAGCTTCCGCGAGGGTCAATGAGAAAGTCCGTCACTATTCCGTTGCATATCTTTGACTGTAAATTTCCTAATGCATCATAATAAAAGTCACACTGATTTTTGTCAGAGTGATACTTAATAATTCTATTGTCTTCGTCGAAAGTGTAGCGTTCCTGGTTTGTTGAGTTCTTTTCTATTACATTACCATTTCTGTCATATCTAAGATAGCTGGTACCGTATTTGATATACTGGTTCATTTCGTTAACTGTATTATGATCGTCCATTCCGTTTTTTGAAACAATCTTCCTATTCTTTCGGTTGTCATATGTATAATCAGTTGTATTTCCATTAGGATCAGTCATTGAAATAACTTGTCCGGCTCGATCATATTTGAATTTCCAAGTTCCATCAAGTGTTTCCACAGCGATTCTTCTGTTTCTTGATGAATAAGAGTAATTGAAAACGGACACAAGTGTTCCATTTGGATAGAAATTTGACAAGGTCTTCAATAACCCTGTAGTAGCATCGTAAGCATATTCTGTATAAGCACCGTTACCCAAGTGTTTCTTTGTTATCTTCCCAGAGCGACTGTACTCCGCCGACAGGATAACATTTTCTTCTTGATTCAAAACCTGATGCACTAACCCAAGTTCATTATATCTATACTGAATATAATATCCATTTTCGCTTAAAATATGTGTTAATTGGCCATCGTCATTGTATTCATACTTAACTGTATCGTGGGGATACTTTATACGTATAGGAATTGTACCTTTATATGTGACTGCTATTTCACCTTCCCCATTTACTGCTTTAACTAGATTTCCAATATCGTCATATTCGTATGAGGTGATTTTATTTTCACCTATATCTTTCATTACTAATTGTTTTCTTTCGTTGTATTCGTATCTCTTTACTGCACCAGTCTGTGTTGTTGTCATATGGTTATTTTCAAAGTAACGGTATGTTTTATTCGTTCCATCTGGATAAGATATGTTCCTCAAAGTTCCATTCTCATTCAGTGTGATATGATATGCGTTTCCTCCACCGTCAAAAAAGTCAGTCAACTGACCAACTTCATTGAACATGGCTTGTATTCTATCATTGTTACCGTCTTCTATTGTCAAACGATATCCTTTTTTATCGAATATTCTTCTAGTAACTATCTAAAATACAAATGAAATTTAAGAAACATACTTTAACTATTATAACAGAAAGGAGCAACATTCCCCTTATATTTTAGAGAAGTCTTGCTATAGTATTAAATTACTTTTACTCATTTTAAAAAAGAACTATATGACTAAAACACCGTAAATTGTAAATGCCTGTGTAGCAAATAAAAGCGAATGATCTAGACCTTGAGCTGACAATTAACCCCCTCCCTCCCCCTAGGCTTTTTTCTACACTATTATTCTATGCCATCTGGCAGTCGGGTTCTTTGTCCGTTACAGTCTATTTATACTTTACCATTAATATGTCTACACTTTCTCTCATAGACTCAATAAAACCGAGTCTGCTATTATTTTGCTTGGTCGCACTTGTGCATCCAAAGGACCTTCTAACAGATTTTATGATATTTCTTCCGTCATTATTTGTCTGTATTTTTGATACTTAAGTTATAAAAATACTCTGTGTTTAATGTTTAATGATTTAAGAAACGTCTAGGAAAATTAATAGGTTGTCTATTTCTTTGTCTTTGTTTTATTTGTATATGTCTGGCGTTTACATTTTGGGACCACCGGCTTGGCTGTTATACATGAAAACACATATTCATAATTTAATCTGAAATGTTATTTTCTCACCCCTGACTTAGTCAATCAATACTGAGGTTCAAAAGAGATTGAAATGTATAAAACTGATACTTGGGAGTCGGGGATTCCAAATCCGCTGGACTGCTTATACAAAAACAATAATCGTTTTCCGGATGTGACTTTAAATTGAGGTTCAGCAGAGAATATGTTATACCTTGCACGTTACAAAGCCAGGGAAATCTTTAACTGTATATATACTATATCTTAAACTATCCTTCTAAAACTAAAATAATAAACATCTTCCTGCCTATATGAACAGCATTCAAATTAAAAAAAAAAAACATTTGACACACAAATAAACTGTTCTTTGAAAAATTCTTACCATGTCCCCTTGGTATTTCGTTTCCATATTTTTAGTCATAACTGTTTTATCTGGTATAAAGCCTTTACGTTTGACAAGAATTATATCTCCCTTTTCAGAAAAAGTCAGATTATACCCATTCTCATCAGGTTCTGATCGAACTGAGAGCATACCGCCATCGCTATATATGTACTCCTGCGTTGAAACGACACGATTTGCAACGATGAATCTTCTTGCCGATATATGACCAAGATTGTTATACTCGAATATAAACATAGATCCGTCGTCGTATTCTACATACTTTAAAGAAGAATCCCGGTAATTATACGAGTACTGTTTGGTGCCTGAGTTTGTTATAATCTCCCGTAAATTGCCACTGTCGTAGTCGTATGTGTACAAACTGAAATTAAAACAGTAACTAATTTTCAAACTGAGAAAAACCTCTGGTAGAGACCTTCATTCATTTGGAAATGAAATCAATATGTTAATGATGCCATCATCAATTTTTATTCTTATTTAAAAAATATGTTTCTCTATTGAATTTGTAATACTGTATCTATGTGACATTTGACAGTTTTACGTTTATACCTACATCATATCGTATGTAATGGTATATTGTAAAAATAATAACATTGTTAGAAAAGTATGTAATATTTTATGCATGCTCATGAAACGCGATTAGAACCTAATAGATGTTACCATAATACAGTGAAGGAAATTAAAAAAACATCATTCATATAATTTTTGCAAATATTTTTATGCACAATTATGATTATTCATTAACGTTTAGATTGACGCTTTTTCGTGAAAATGAATATATCAAATTATGTAAAGAAGCATTGCTTAAAAATATTAAATTAAAGAGCATATAAAACATGCATGTTTTTCTGGAAAATAAATGTATCCTATACTTGTCATGCTCTTTATGTTATGGTTTGGGGTCCTAGAAAGGAACTACACTTCAACAGCCTTAATGCCTCACCATGTTAAAAAATGTTACACGTCTTCTTTTTAATGCTTTTTATCAATAATGTCCGAGTGCTAAATAGAAAGAAGTTTATCGTAGTGTTCAGTCACATTTGCTGTTGAAATTCATAATGTGCATAACCAAAGTGAGAGAGAACTTTGACATGACACTTGATATAATTTTATCCATTTTAGATAAATAGAGATACTATCTATTGTCGAAGAAATAATGAATCGTTTTATAAAAAGTGTCTTACAAAATATTTCAAAATTGAAAAATGGCAAACATTTGTACTTTTGGAAGAGAATATATTTTTCAATTCGAATGTGGCACTCCAAATTTATAATTTGATTGCACAAAATTATGTGCAATTTAGCCCGTAATCATTTTTTTTTTTTGCAAATCAATACAAGAGAAGACGTATAACAAATGTTCGAATACTGTGAGGTGTTTATAATAAGGTGTTGATCTGTTCTGAAGTGTAGACATCCTATGGGCCCTATTTGGAACACAAAACACATGGCAGGTAGACGCCACCCTTCGTAGAAAGATATGCATGTTTTATATGTTGTTTAGGTTTTTGTTAATGTTAATTGTTGTCGTTTTGGGAGTTTTTTTGTAAAACAACGTTGTCTTTGATTTCATGATGTTCACTTTCATATACGAAATCCTCCATCAAAACATTAAACCGGTTCAAATTCGTTAGTTTCTTTTGCGCTAATCCTTGAAGCGTGAACGTTTGTTCATGTGTTGTCAACAAATGCACTGTTATTATGTTGCACCAATGGTCATATTTTCCTCAAAACTGACCGACTTTTCTAGAATTTAGCCTCTGTTTTTTTTTAAATCTATATCGACTTTTATTCTTGTTTAAAGAGTAAATACAATAGCTATTAAGGGACAAGATCAAACATTGTCCAGTTTTAAAGGAATATGAGAGCTGCCCAAAGTTTACCAAACAGGCTGTGATCTAGGGCTTCATGTAAGACAGCACCAAGTTAAAGGTTTTTAATACGTCATCGTCACTTACGTAAGCGTTTTGCAACGTGATAGCAACTCAGTTTACTTATAATTGAAAATCTTGTATATTCATTCATACTTTAACGGTGTCATTTACATTAATATTTGTTACTGACGACTACATCTCTGTATATTCGAATAGAAGTGATCCGCATGCGACCGTCACTGCAGGCAGTCACGATTTATTTAGCACACGAAAATAACCACCTTTATACAATTATTCATAATACAAATAACTAAAAACACCACCGTTATGTGCGGTAATAGACACAATTGAATACGAGCAAGAGCGAGAAAACATAACACTAGTAAGGGTTAACTGGGGAAACAAGAAATACATAAACATAAGAAACAACATACGAGTCGACGTATTGTGTGGGTCATTCTGAGAAACCAAGAAATATGATAATTGAGAAATGTAATACGACCCAAGAAAGATAACCGTAAGAAAAATAGTATGCGTCATAGTATTGTGAAGTTCAGTAGGATAAATAATGGAATATTATCATAAAATAAGTAGTAGAGTGCAGCTCATTTTTGGAAACCAATAAATATGAATAAATAGCATATATTACAAGTCGGTCTATTGTGTTTGTCAATTGTAGAAACAACGGAATATGAACGTCAGACACATACAGCGAGCCGCAGTTATCCAACTATGTTAAACAATAAAATGATATATGGTGTAGGTAATTCGGAGAAACAGAACAAACAATTTATTTTATGTTTTTCGGTGGTTTATCGAAATATAACGGTGAATTATATCCTGATAAACTCACTGGCCACTCAGTGAAAATTATCAAATCTGATACCCAGATTAACGTCAAAAAGTTTACCGAGCGTACTGAAAGCCGGAAACAATATGACGATGACGTCGTTAAAATGACGTCACCTTTGCGATGCTTCCTGATAAAATTTCCCGCAAATTTCGACATTTTATTGAAATAAACACAACAAAAGTAGAGTTTTAGACATAAAATAAACAGAAACAGAAAAATTGTTGGTATCGATGTAATATCACGGTAATTTCACTCGTGAACACCAAAAGTTGTTATTTTTACTCGTGGCTGCGCCACTCGTGAAAATATCACTTTTGGTGCCCACTCGGTGAAATTATAACGTGATATTACACCGAAACCAACAATTATCCTCTATATAATTACTTACACTTTCCTGTTTCCTTCAGACGAAAGAGAATTCATTGACTCCATGGACTGTATTCTGTTGTTTGTATTGTATTGAACAATAACGTATGGTCCATCCGAATGGTGTATTTGTTTTAAGAGAGATTTCTCATACAGAAGCGTTAAATTGCTTCGATCTACTATAGAAACTATTGATCTAAGTTTTAAACTGTCTATGTCAAAGCGAAACTCTTTGCTGTCTCTGTAACGTCGGAGAACAAATTCTAGAAAAAGTCAAAACAAAAAGATATTCTGTGCACAGGCATTTGTTAAATAAAATATCTATTTACTACAGTTGTCAGGAACATCGCTTCTTAAGTAAGCAAAAATTCAATCATTGAAGACACTATTTCAAGATAAAGAAACAGAACAACTTAACATCATGTTGATAAATCTGCTATTGTTTTCTATGAGGTTCGATTATTTTGAAATATACTTTTAACGAAACTTTTAACGCTCCTTCAAATATAATAGTACATTTTATTAAAATTCTCACATATTTAGAAATGTATTTTGAAAACGACATTTACATCATTTAACAAAATCGAGCTATTGTGTTGATTGTGTCTTCAGTGCTTTCAAATGATCTTTTCACAGATTAACAATCACAACAGCAGTTTTTAAGTGCCGTGTGGCGGCTATAAAAAGTCTCCCTTAACAGACTAAGTGTTGTTATATTCTCTGATTCTTTGGGATCGTGCTGAACATTTATTCACTTTTCTATAATAAAATTCATCTTTCACCAGTGAGAGGGGGCGTGAGGGATGTTGCACGTTTCATCACCTCTCAGGAAAAAGAGTCAGTCAAACAAAGTCTGCTTGGTGGTGTTCTATGCTTCCAAAAGACCTTTTCGCAGAAATCATGCTATGATCTAAGTTTATTTACCCTACAACCTCAGCCAAATTTCAAAAAGTCATAAACATGCAGATCAATATCTGAAATTTACAAAAAAATAATGAGAGAATTTCGTTATAAGGCAGACCAATTTTGACAAAAAGCTAAAAAGTTTCTTTATCCTTCAAATCCCTAAACTAAATTTGACTTGATAGCTGACTATCAAATATCAGTGAAAAGTCAATATCTATTCGTCTGCATCCTTAAAAATGAGATCTGCTCTTTATAAAATCACTACTATAACTTGTATGCTTATGACTTTTTAAAGAACAAGACTCAATCAAACCGAGTCTACTATTATTCTTTTCTGGTTGCATTCTATGCTTCCAACGGGTCGTTTTACAGATTTTATTAACTATCACAACAGCAATCTTTAAGTGCCGTGTGACGGCTGTAAAAAGTCTCCCCGTACTTGGATTCAGTGATGTTATATTTTCTGGTCCTTTGGGATCATGGAGTCCATTCAAAACATGTGTAATAGAGCTCCGCATATGCCGGTGTGAGGGGTCGTGGGATATGTTTCACATTTTATTACTTCTCACGAACAAGACTCTATCAAACCGAATCTGCTATTATTCTCTATTGGATGCATTCTATGATTCTGAGAGATTTTTTTAAAAACCGGCTGAGATCGCAAAATGAATGAAATGATATCTGTGCACACTTTGATTTTGTTGAAATTCTTCTTAAATGTGTTAATAACATATTTGTCTAAATTGTAAGAAATTTAATCAATTAATTTATGGTCAGAACTATCACCAAAAATATCTTAACGACCGTTAGAAATTCCGGTTAGTATGCAAAACGAAAAAGCATGTACAATGTACCTGAATTTTGTTTTGTAATGACACCTTGTTCGGCATGAATGTACACGTCCTCGTCTACATTGATGAAATCGTAATATTCCTTCTCAAATTCAAGTGTCAGAAGCAACTCATCTATCTGAATGATCTTTGTGTCCCTAAAATGTTTTAAAGTAGTTTTTCACATACTGATCACCTTTTTTCTGTAATGTAAAATATTATTTAACCCTGATGTTCAAAGAAAATATGGAATAATAAGAAAATTCAGCCAGCAAAAAGAAAGAATAGTGTGCTTTAGTTTTCACTGAACTGATTAGAAAAAAATAAATAAAATGTATACAAAATTAATCCTTTAAATGAGGTATTTCACAATGTTGTTGTAAACTTATCACGAGTAAACCTTGATTTTAAGAACTTGCTGTCAAATTTGTTAAATTAAATGTTGTTTTTTTTTTCGAGGTCCCCAGTTGAAAACGAAAAGGTGTTCATTATTTACCTCACATACTGCACAGAATTAATCGCACATCGATAACGTAATTTTTGCGCTAAATCATCTTAATCTTTTCTACGATTTCAAATGATTTAAATATCAATCAGCGTTGTTGGTCTAAGATAGTTATGATAAGTTGTGACAGAAGAGCAAAACGTGTGCATAAGTAATCTAGAATTACCATAACGGTATAATCCACCCATTTCCAATATATCCCGGCTGTCTTCTGGAACCAATACGTGCAGACATGAAGCGATCTACAATCAGACGTACGCTTTTTTCCGTCTGGACATCGACATCGTTTTCATACACGAGAACTCTATCGCCGAACGGAGCATCAGCAAAATCTACAAGATATCTTATTATGTCATCTACTTTCTGCACACGTCTTCCAGCCAAACTTATTTCATTTAAGATAATCGACATCTTATTCAGTAGAGACAAGGTACTATTTCCAGTGACGGAAATAAAATTATTCCATATTGGTTCCCATGATTCTTTGTCATAGTGGGGAAGTCTTATGTCTTCTTTCATCTGCAGAAATGGATTTGATCTTTCAAATTCAGGTTTGATCTCAGAAACTCTTAGAGTCATTGAAAGACGACCTCTCGTTATCAGACGGTCTTGTCTAGTTTTAAATTTCAAAACTCCGTGAGATTTTGGAGGAAGTATTCCGGCTGGTCCATATTCAGACATACCGAAAACAAGATACCGTTTTTGGTAAAATTCGTTTTGCAATTCATTCTCTAGTCTTATAGTTCCATTGCCTATGGCTTCAACATTTATTACCGGCACTAAAATATCTGAATCTCCGAGGTTCTGAAAATTCACTTTGAACATACCTTCTTCTCCATTTCTCAACCGACCAGGGCTCTCAACATTAACAGATAAATATCCTTTCGTGCCTTTTACAATGTAAATAGCGTTTTTATATTCGATGCTATCATTTAGAGATTGGGAGAGTAATAACAGATTCATCTGTGTAACTGTTGTATCTTTCGGAATACGAAATGTTGCAAACGCTTCTGTCGAAGAAAAAATGTATGTTTTCATTGCTGTGAAACTTAAAACGGAACTGTTTTTATAAAATAATCGTGCTTCCATGTCGTCGGGAAATAATGTCCCAGAAATATGAAGTGTTGTTTCTGCATCTGGTATTAATGACCGTGGAAAAGTATCAAGAATGTCAAACTTCGCATACTTTACTGCAATTTTAATGTTCTGTATCGCTTCAGACGAACGTGAGCCTATGTTTTCAATAAGGATAAAGTAATCGGCGCTAACTGTGTCAGGAACTGAAATAATCTTATTCGCGGTATTAGGGTCATCTGAAACTTTATCAAAGTCGTAACGGGTTGCTGGACGTCCAGCTTTTATGTAAACGTTGTTCATTGAATCAGAGGTATCCGATGATATATTTATAACAAGTGTCTGATCCGTGGTAACATTAATTATTTGCAAAGCTGAAAAACCGTGAAAGGATAAGGGCACATTCGTAGAAGATCCAACCGATAAAGTGTTGTATGTAATTTTAGTCTGGCGACTAGAAATGGCCACGTTATTGTCAAGATTCAAATCAATCACATTTGACCGAGTTTTCACCAATGTGTTGTAAGACTGAGCTGGAATATTAGGTGTAACAGAACTTATAGAATGGCTCAGTCCGTCACTTTTATTTGCAGGCAGATGAAATATTGAGCATTTTGGTGACCCTAATTGCTTGTCACTAATATCCCATTGACGATCTTCTGATATATAAACTGAATCACATTTGTATCCGCTTGCAGGCTGCGATCCATTGTTTACAACATTCCAAGATACGTGCATGGTGCTGCCAAACTGAGAGGACACTGGAGCAGCAACATTAGTAATTACAATATCTGAACTTGTCCGTGTTTCCATGTCAAAAACTAATCTGATTTCATTATCATCTTCTTCCTCTTCAAAGATATCATTTCTCGAGTCACATACAATAACCAAAAAGTAGCTTTTTGCTTCCATGTCTAAAGGAAGAATAAAACTTATATTCAAAGTCGTTGTTTCGCCAACATCTAATTTAAAACTTCTCAGAACTGTATTCAACCGAATATCGAAAGCATCTATTATAAAATCTTCACTAAGATAAGCACTGTCAAACCAAATGTTTTGAGTCGAAAAGTTGCCGTAATTTTGTACTACGTATTCGACGGTGACAGGCTGTCCACCCTGAAGATCACCTATTGTTTGATTGGTTGCAATGTGCAAGTTTGGTAAGAGAAACGATAACTTAATTGGCTGTTTATATGAACCTATCGAAGAAGGAAAACTTGTCTCGTCTGTCTTTTCTTCTGTATCTGTATTTACAGACAAAACATGGATAAACGGATCTCCGACAAACGTTCTTGGAATTGAAAATTGGGATCTAACGGAATAGCTTTGAGCTGCTTTTAAATTACCGACGTGAACTATATCTTGTACACGAATACCATTTGTCTTTAGGTCAGCTGTTGAACTTGGTTCTGAATTTGTCAAATAAATAGAATCGATCCAGGAAGACTGAACTGTTGGTAGGCCACCGATATTTGTAACGGTATATTCTAAAGCGACTTTTGAACCTGGCACTATCTGCTCATTTTCCAAAGCTGTTGTAATCTTATCGACAGTAACTGTAAGTAAGGCTGCAGTGTAAACTCTAACTGTAACAGGATAATCTTGACATAGAAAGTTATTTTGTTTTGAATTAGCTTCGTAAATATTGCCATCACTATTCACCATAATGCAAAGGAAGATGTTACCACTAACATTTACAGGAAGAATTATATTTCTTTCCTCCTGATATTGTGCCTCTGATTCAAGTTTGCGGTCTACTTTGTATGTATTCAATGTTATAAAAGTGTCTGACTCATCTGTTTTATACATAATCTGATCAAGCCACAACTGGAATTTATCCATAGAGTTTCCGATGTTCTTCACTTGCCACTGAACAGAAATAATATTATCTTCGCCGACTGAGCTCAACAATTCAGCATGAACGGATAGCGCAGCTAAATCCGCGGCAGGTGCAGGATTCACGCTAAATAATTTCGTAAGTTTATTGTTAGTTTTATATGAACCCTCGAATACCTGGTTTTCCGTATCAGTTATTACGACGGCAATGTAATCACCGGACATCACATATGGCAGGGTGAAATAGACAGTTCGGAAATAGGTTTCTTTTACTTTCATATTAATATCGATTTCATAGTATTTGTCAAGATTGTATGCTGCTGTTAGATTTTTGATATTTTCAACTATAAATATTCTATCAATCCAAAGGATATTTTTGACATCCATGCTTCCAATATTTGAAACAGTGTATGTCAGCGAAAAGTCTCTTCCCGCTTGTGCATTCTTTGATGTTGTTATATTATCTAACACCATTAGGTCAACGGCTCTTAGATTTATTAAAACATCTCTTGCTATAATTACATTGTTTGATATGTCACTGTCACCTGTAGAATGATATAATTCATCGACAGCTAATCGAAAATTCACGATTCCGTACACGGTGAAGGGGAGATCAAAACTGACGCTGCGAGTATACGATTCACGAATCTGAAGTCCGTTTTGTTCTGATATTTCTATTTGTTGCAATAGTACATACACGTCACTGTCAGGTAGTTTAACCATTAGTGAGTCAATCCAGTTATCTGAAACAGTGTTCCCTTGGCCTATGTTTTGTACCTCCCATTCATAATTTAAAACGGTAACATTAGAATTATATTCTAACGAAACTGTAAAATTTTGTACTTTTAAATCCGGAAGAAGCTGTGTCACAGTAACTACTTTAGTTTGCTTGTTGTTGTTTTTATAAGTAAATTCAAATAAATAGTCTTTAAAGTCGACTGTGACTGTGAGATTATAGTCATCCGATGTTATATCTGGTGCAACATACACATGAATTGTAGATGCATAAATTTCACCCGATTTTACGACCTTGTGATGAGGAACTGTTCCAATGCGTCGATGCCAATTAGAGGCCGTTGACATCAATACCTGTTAGTGAAAAACATACTGTATATGATCATTATTTTCATTTTGGTATTATGATTATATTGACACCTTATAGAATATTTGCCGAGGCATATTTATACAATAAGCAGTAGCAAAATACGCAAGTATAAATATGTCGCCATTTATGAAGAGTGACATGAAACTTGTATCAGTAGTGCTATTATGTTTTCATGAAGTCCATTTAAAGTCATTTTAAAATTGAGTTCCGTTTAAGCCGGTGCAACCACGTTTCACAAAACTCTGCAGAGTACCAATTCTTGTACTTGTTCTAAAATGCATTAATAACTGAATGTTCTGTTTACACTGAAAAGGAATAGGTAAACGATAATGTGATCAAAACATATAAGCAAGCCGCGAGATAGGAAATGGATAAAACCTGAAATCTCCAAATTATGCCACTGAATCACTGCTTAAAGACGCATCACAAAATAACTGGATTCTTCTGTTTTTCCATAATATTAATTATACATGCTTTACATGAAGAAAATGAGAAAAAACAAGTATCTATTTTCAAATTGACAATGACATATAAATGGCCAAGACAACGTGTTTAATGTCTAAATATATTATTAAATTAATATAGTGGTATGCGTAGTACTTGATGTATTAAGGTGAGTTTAGACCACATTGTTTGTTTCTACATTGTAAGATAGTTATTTATTCTATGTTTATAAAACTAAACTGAAAAGATACTAATCCCCAATGATAACGTGATTCCCGCCGAAACGCGAGGACGAGTCTAATTCATGATAACTGATGAAATAACAATGCATAATGCTTGCACATTACTTGACAAGCAAATAATAGAATTTCTTTCATTTAAAATATCCATTTAGTATATGGAAACATAGCTCAGTTGGGTAAAATACAGACAAGAATTAGATATAAGCGAATCGTTTTGTGGGTTCGAATCCTCATGAGGATTTCTTTTTTTTTTTTCAAATTTTTATTTTATTTTTCCTATTCGTTTTCATTTTTGCTTCCGTATTTTTGTTCTTTGATTGTTTGTATTTGTATATATGTCTTAATTTAACACAATAGTATTTTCATTATTTACATGGATAAAGTGCATGTATTTAATCAATATCATCTTTTATATATAATAAAATATTCTGATCTGCCATATCGCTTTTAGATACCTCTCTGTCGTGTTTTCATAGAGCTTATGAAGGAATGTTAATGTTTATGCAAAAGTGAAATAAAAATTGACTGTCGATGCTGAGTTTCGAACCCACACGGCAAAATATCTGTTGAACATTCCCTATGTTCCATTTTAATCTATTTATAGTCATGTTTGTAAATATCAAGTTATCGTTGGGGCATAGTAGAAACTAAAAAAGTTTTCAGATGATGTTATGAAAACACATTAATTCAGGGAAGGCCTAAATTGTCCACCTGTCATCTTGTAGAATAGCTGTATTATACCAGTATTATCAGAATGATTTGCATGAGGTTCTTGTGGGTGGAAAAAGCAGGTCACTAGGTCGTGATGGGTCTTTAAGTATACTCAGCAATATAATGGTCTCAAAATTTAGCCGGCCATAAAATTTTGTGTGTCGGTTACATATTAGTTCATCTGTTGTCAAGATGGCCGCGCTATACTTTGATAAGGAAATTATCTCACCGCTTCGTCTCGCCAGTAGGCTTGTGATTCCGGTGAATCATGTCCAATATTTTCAACAACCCATGTTACGTTAACGGTATCTCCTGTTTTCCAAACGCTCGGACATTCGATCGATCGCACAATTAGGTCAGGCGGCGGCGTAAGTGTCACATAGACTGGCGTCTGTAGAGGACGAAAAACAGTTTTAAAAGTTACTACATTATGTATTCAGAGGTTTATTGAAAATATACACTTGTATTGATGCTGTCCGACTTCATTTATATTTATTCGTAGTAGTATCACAACACGCTCTTGCATGTATAAGCACATATGAGTAAGTTTGTATTAAGAACTTATGCATATATTGAAAATAAGTCTTAATTGCACATTGCATTTAATGGTAATTAAATCATCAAATATGAATATTCATATCAACCGTTAAAGGGTTTCTATTTTTGTGCTATATTTGAATCTTCATCATACTTACCCGTACGCACAAACTGTGCTATCAATCAGGTTACACGAAATACAAATCTCGAATTGTAAATAGTCTTTACATAGCAATGTTAATATCAATTAAAGCAACCATTTTCTTACAAATTACCTACTTCTTAGTTTTAGCGACTATCATTAAATCGTTTTAACGCATCCTGGAAACAAGCTCTTTTATTATTTTCTTTATAGATTCTGAATTGCAACACAACCATTCCATTAGCTATGCGTGCACGCATCGCTCTCTCGCTCCATATCATATCGGGCTCAACTAAACCAGTTTTTTCCTAACTTCAGCGTCGTTTATTTAAACGTTTTGCAACGTATTAAACGTATTGAAACCGACTCAGTCTTTCATCATTAAAAGGTTCGGTCAATTAACTCATCACTGAACAGTGTCACGACTCAAACGGATGTTAGATATTCATTACTGATAACCGTATATCTGCAATAAAGTATTCCAAGTATGCATGTGATCACACATTAAGTATAAACTTTCTTTATAATCACGCATACATTACAAATTAAAATATTTTGAAATACCTTCTTTACACATACTTGTGCAGGTACGGGTATGTGATAATTCAACACTAAAATTGCATTAATTTTGAACTTACGTTTACGTTAATAAAAGTTTTAAACACATGTTATACCTGTGCTGCAAGTACATTATTATTTTCGTTGATGTACTCAAAAACTTGACCATTTGCATCAGTTTCAACTATGAAGAAATAATCTCCCGTGATGAACTCCGGTATCGGCACTGTCGCTGTCCCTGTGTAGTTGGCATTCTGATTTAAGTATCCATAATGAACCGCTGATTTCAACAGTTTTGAGTCTCGATCTGTAATTGAGATCTCGATTTAAAATATTTCTCCGACAATAAAAAACATTACAATTTATTTGCATTTTATTTCATTCCGGTCATAAATTGAACATAAACAATGTAAATGTTAACTTTTTTTCAGTCTATTCACACCACAATCTATATTTCTTTCACCTTGATTTTCTGGAGAAAACTATAATTTAGTTACTAATAATTATTTGAATTTGCCGATATGCAAAAAAAAAATTCATGTGTAATGTGGCTACAAAATATGTACGTTATTTATTCGCTTTGTTAGGCCTTTATTGTATCATCGGTCACAGAAGCAGATGTGTCGGTCGAAAGTAGTCGTCTCGTACTTAGATGTTGTTATTATTTTTGGCCTTTGGGATCATGAAGTCTTTTCTATATTTCTGCATAATCCGCGGCGACTTGCGATGTGTGGCACATATGGTTTTCAAACAAATGAAGCAAAAGTCCCAAGTACATTTTATTCGATAGCCATCAACAGAAAATAATGTTTATGCCTTTAATGTTCATGATAGGTATATAGATAAAAACAATTCATCTGACTTTTTGGTGAATGTTTATGTCTTTTTATTGCCAGTTGCACTTAGGACATTTTAGCACTAGGTCTCTTTAAACGCATTACGCAGATACAGCCAATAAATATGTAATACAGAACATCCTGTAAATTATGAATAAATGTTTTATGTGATAATGAACAGTTAATGTTGAAGTTAAAATGTCACTTTTCTGCCTTGACCATCACCATATTTTAGCTATTTAAACGTTGCATTGATATTCAGACAATTTGATGAATAAGTATTTAAGACCGCAATATTTCATTCATTTGAGGTTAAAGCAAATGCTTCATATTTTTTAACAACCCATACCATTACCTATCATGAACAGACTCATATAAAATCGAATCTACTATGATTTTGCTTATACGTATTCTATGCTTACAAAGGATCTCTTTAAAGATTTTATATATCACCGGCAAATTTCAGGTGGATTTCGGTTTTAATAATGGAATAAACTTCAAGTCTATCTCTTGGCAGTATGTCAGGCATTTGAAAGCATCTGGATGGAAAAGATAACTGTTCACTAGCCGGCTGCATGACTTCCTTATATGACTATCCGGGGCTAAAATCCACAGAGGTAAAGACAAGATATTCGATGTCAGCGATTTAAACCATCAATAAAATCTGTTAGCATAAAATGCATCCCAGCAAAATAATAGAAGACTTTGTTTGATCAAATATTTTTATGAGATGTGATGAAATGTGCAACACCCTAGCACAAGCTTATTCGGAATTCTAATATAGTAAAATTGAGATCTATTATAGTAAATTTGAATTACCAAGGCTTTGTGTTCGGGACCACCACAGTTTGTCCCACCATATCTTGTCTCTAGTCGGCCCTTGTCCCATGTTCACCACAGTCCATGATATATCAATGTTAGTTCCTAATATAAAGGAAATATTTTTGTAAGTAAGATATAAGCAAAAGTTCAATATCTGTATAATAATCAACATTATTTTGGAATAGAATCAATTTGTTCAAAATATGAATTCGTTTTCGTCGGTGTCATATGAAAAGTAAATAATATCTGAAATAACTAAATGAATATTTTCGTCGACGATGTTGATCTTTAAAACACTGAAACGCTTCAATGTTTACAGACTAACAGAAAAAGGTGTGTCAGTATATCAAACTATCGACTTAACATTTGAATAGACATTTTTTATATAAAAACAAAATTAATCACATATAAAACTGTCTTTACAAAAACATCTTATGCATTGGTAATTTGTTTTTGAAGATCACCATTCGCAAAAAGGGTGGTAACTTTGGTAAGACAATGTACATGATTTAGGTCAGATAACTGTATTAAATGGCGGCTTCAGATTACCGTTTTTCGTGTAAATTGTCCGTCTTAAACCTTAAACGCTTTAAGGTGTCTTTATATTTCGCAACGATTGAAAAACATACGATTCGCTAGTTTTCATATAGATCTCTCAACTGTTGACTTTTAGTGTGTCAATTCAAACGAAAATATATTAGTTAGTTTCATTAAAACATTTGTAAAACCCACCAAAGTCTCGCTAAGCTTAATAGGGAAAGCGCAGATCTATGGATTGCGGGTCGTACATTTCAACCTGGCGTGGCGTATGTTCTCCGTGACGATTTGATAAAGGACATTGTGTATAAACTCATTCGTTCTCAACCTCTGATCCATGTGGGAAGTTCGCAGTTACTTCAGGAGAACAGGTTAACTGTCCACCGTTACATAACTGAAATACTGTTGAAAAACGGCGTTAAACCTAAAGAAAACAAACACATTAACAAACCAATGTATTACTGCTCTTAAATCATGCTTATTCCGTTACATTTATTAGTGAATGTGTAGTCTTTAAATAAAGTAGCCTCATGCATCGTCGGTACTTACTTGTAAGATAATGTAGTCTTATAAATCAATTTTCATTTTCTTTACGGTTTCCTAAACTAGACTTCTATCATACCTGAAAAGACTTTCGTTCCTGACAGAATCATAGACGTAACTTGAAGATCAGGTGGAGGTGTGAGCTTGACGTGTATGGTGGATAAACTGCGCATTACATTATTTGTTGTGTTATACTCTTCTACATAATTGTATAAATTAGTGCGAATAAATATGTATGCATTTCCAAATTCCTTCTCGCTTAATCTGAAGGTTGTAGTTGAAGAATAACCATCCTTTGGATATATAACATTCTTTTGATAAACTGTCTTTACTAGTTTTGAATTTCGGAAGTCGTCATCCCATGAAATATAAACAGCATCATACCAGCGTCTTGACTGTGTAGCAATACCACCAGAATTCATCACTGTCCATTTCACCGTACAATCGTTGTTAGTAAAACCAGAGGGTGGCACATCTATGCCCACTACAACTAAGTCTGCATATTTTCTTGTCTCAAATACCCATATTGGACTGAGATACGTTTCATTGTTATCAAAGAGGAATATTATCTGCCATTGATACCTTGTTCCCGA
The DNA here is from genome assembly GCF_021730395.1 of Mercenaria mercenaria. Taxonomy (NCBI): domain Eukaryota; kingdom Metazoa; phylum Mollusca; class Bivalvia; order Venerida; family Veneridae; genus Mercenaria; species Mercenaria mercenaria. The sequence continues at coordinate 69,006,372 of NC_069362.1, forward strand.
CTTCAAGGATGTAATTCTGTAGTAGTTATTGTATGTTTCAGATAAAGGAGATTTTGGCACTGGTAAACCACGTTCCCAAATGTAAACCTTAAATTTAGTGCTAGATGTCGCGTCCTGCCATCGCAGGATCATGTTCAAATCAACGCCTCTTTGCCCATCTTCAGGAGACAAAGGTTTCTTAGCTTCCAGTATTTTAAGAGACTGAAGTACATTTACAAATTTTCCACAGTTGTCTGCTATTGTCCAAGTTCTATTTACTAGGATACCACATTTCTCACTGGGATTGTCTTTATAACTGAATTTCACATCAAGGTCACAAGGATGCTCTATTTCAAACAAAGAAATCAATGTTTCGGTCATATTCTCTAAAGCCCCACAAGCTACGGATAAAGGTCCAGGGTACCGAACTACTCGCAGCGGTTTCTGGGTCACAACATGGATTTGTTGTGATTTTTCTGCGTTATTTCCGGCACCGTCATGTGCCTTCCATTTCCTTACAATGCCACACGTTCCAACGTTTACATCGTCATATGAAAGGCTTGGAGTAGCATCTACACTGTCTGCTACTGTAACGTTGCAAATTGATAATGGTTTTAAGTCGGTTGAGCAATCAACAGAAATGTTTTCGCCTGCACTGCAAAGATGTATCTCTGGAGGTATAAAGTCTGAAAAAAAATAATGATTCCAACAAATCAACATATTTTACCGGCAAGATAAAGGAACATAATCTCTGAAAACGTGTATGACCATAGTTGGTTTCTAACCCTAGAATTTGTGTAAAGATGATTGTGTTTCAAGGTCTGAATAGGTATACACGATGTGTTTCAATGTAAACTTGCATCAGTTAATGAACTACTTACTGGCACTTCTAAATGAAGTTACAAAAAAGTACGGATTATAAAATCACGAACAAATGAGTTACAAGCTGATTTTCATTTTCAGTCTATCTAAAACAAAACATTGAAGCGCATCACAAGAATGGTATGCTTATATCAACGAATATTAAAAACGTAATATAGAAAATAAGAAATTGTTAAAGTAAAACCATAACCATTTGCATGATAGATATTTTAGCGCATTTGATAACAATGAATTTTATATATTCTTTTTCCCTAAATTGATATCGCATTTTTGTCGGATTAAACGTTACACCAACACAATATAATGTCATATTACGACTTTGTAGCTTTTCATGGTGGGATAAGACCCCAAGGTGCCCTGAGAATTATTTCATTATTTCAGGAACATACGGGCACAAAGATAGCACCATCGGCTTTCTGCAAGCCAGCATAACGGCTTCCTCGCATGAAAATAGTTTTTACTGTATTGGCTTTGTTGCCTTGAATATATTGTTCTGTACTGAATATATACCGGCCGTCCAGTTGAAATGCATTTCTGCAGTGTTTCCAACATCGTCAGTCGCTGTGATGTGAAATGTATAAGTCTTTACATCAGTAGTGACAGGTACATCCCAGACTATAGATGTCCCGAAACAAGCTACATTTACAGAATTGGTCGTTCCTTGTTCCAGAAATGAACACTTAGAGGTACAAGGTTCATTACAGACCCATTCAAACAGCGGATGGTGTTCGTTACTTTCTTTTGCTGGTGTAGACGTAAATGACACAATAGGTGAAGTAGTATCTGAAACAGAACGACAAACATTTTAGATTAATCTTTTTTTTTCTTTTTTTTTTTATCACAGTCGGCCTACAATGGTCAATGTTATTAAATTATATCAAATCTTTATAGGAACGTTCCAATTTGTTTTTCATTTAGAAATATTACTCACCAACTTCCCATGTAACTGTTTGGTAAGCCATGTTTCCTTCTAGGTCGGTAGTTTTAATTCTAAACATATAATGTCCTTCTGTCAAGTTTGTTCCAATCCATGCATTGTTACATATAGAGATATTCTCAGATGTACCGGTTGGTCTTGTTAAAGTGCATTCTGTTGAAACAGGCTCGTCCACTGTCCACTCTAATTTTGTAGTAGCATTTGTCTTTAACGGACTCGTCACCATTGTTATCAATGGTGGAGTAACATCAACTTAGTAAAAAGAACCAGATTTAGCCCAAGGCATCACACAAACGAAACAAGAGTGTTTATCACGATATATTTAGAAGAAAGATTGTTTATGTACCTTGACCAATTTTCTATTATAAATGTTAAGAACTTAATATTGTTTCAATATTTACATTCTTTTCATGCTTCTTTTTCAAATTCTTTCTAGTATTAGGAATAAGCTCTTAAATACGGTTTTCTTGATAATATGAATGTCGAATTTGTATGTACAAGATAGATGACCAAAAGAACTATGGAAAATCAAAAAGAACATAATATCCACTTGCAATGATAAAGAGTTCTTAGATTTAAATTGGTACATTAATATATTACTGAATCGTATCAATTTTGTAACAGTTTATTAAGTTAGAAATAGAACCCATTCTTGAAAATAAGCGCAAAAGTTTTAATAAACACTTTAAATGGGCAACGCACTTATACTCATTTCCCAGAACAACGAATCTTCAATCGGGGAGGAATCCGCTCCACAATATTCTGTACCCTTTACAACACCTTAAACAGAAATGAGAAATGGCTAGATCAAATATATGTCTTTAAACATTCGGGTATAATGTCACTACTTAGGTGTAAACGTGAAAGACCATACACGTGCCATAAATCTTATATTAATGTAAATCTCGTTCATTATGAGGTCGCAATTATGTACATCTATTGTCTATTCAGTTGAACTAATCGTATTTACAGATAAAAGTCATACTTACCAAGGTCGAACAGAAAATAGTAAGTTTCCTTTTCTTTCAGAGTCAATGGTATTATAAATTGCATCATGTTTTTGTCCGAGTTTACCGTGACGGAATGAGTATCAGAAGCATCTATAGCTTCAACAAGTGAACCCTTGCTGTCGTAAATTCTAATATAGGCATCCCGTGAAGTTTGCTTAATCTGTAAATTATTTATTTGTAATTCATTAGTCGGTAACATTGAAGTTTATACCAATTAAAATCATGACAAAAGTCACTTACAATATTATGCTTTTGAACGAGAGTACAAAAACATGCATGTTATTAAACTAGTACTTATTCAACTTTTACATTACTCTCTAGCCAATTTTACTTTTTAACTTCAATTTCTAGGGCGGGATCCTGCAGCTATCTTGAGTAATTGTCAAATTCTTTCCTAAACACTATCATATCAAACTTCGACATCAAATATTAAATTTTAGGTCCTTTTTTTACTTTCTGCTTACATTTATGTCGGTGTTTATTGTCCATGTCCTTTGGTTTGGAAGAACTCTTCCGATAGGTGACTGTGTGCCGTTAATAAATTTCGGCGGTGATACTGTAAATTGTTTATACAGGTAATAACATAATTACTTTCATAATACGGCTAATCATAAAACAAATCTGTTTGATCTACTTTTTTCTATTTCTTTTGGTCAATGGTACTATCAGAAACCAGTCAGTCAACTAGACTGTGTAAAGTAAACAGACATGCGATAAAGGCACAGTTCACCAACTGTTCTGTTACTTAGTTAGTATATATCACCATTTCTATCTGTTAAATATTTTCTGAAATAAGTCATGTAATCAACATATATAACGTTAGTTAGTTATTTTGACGAATCTATTCCATTTCTTGGTAATGTTCTTACAACCTTAATTAGGAAATTTATAAACATGTAATAATCCTTAAGACTGATACGTACCATCTTTTAACAATGTTATGCATCTCTTCTCGCTTTCAATGCTAGAACAGAGAGTTTATTAAGTAAGTGATATCGTGCGTAAAACACGAGTGAAAGAAATAAAATATACTTAACTGGAAGTTACGAACACCCTGAGTACTGTTATTTCAGTAAAGATTACTTTATATCAAACATAACACACCTATTTAGTGTCAGAACACATGTTTGGTGAACCACACCCGGAAACATGTCAAAGCGGGTAGTTCGGATAAATTAAACGTTTTCCAGATATCCTACAAGTTTGTCAAACATTACCTTCCATTGAATTTAATCAATTAGTGTTGACATTTTTTTCATTTTAGTGTGAATATCCGAAACATCTACATTCATTTAAGTACTTAACCCAAAATAATCAACAAGCTATATATGAACTATACGAAATATTTACATTTAGTATTATTTAGCATTATTATTGAATAATAAAACACATTACTTCCACTACGAATATTCTAAGTAAATCATACCCTGATGTTTCCCTCGCCGTGAAGCAGAACACATTACTCGTATCCGCAGAGTGTGAAGAATTCCATGTGACATTTACTTTCCAGTCTGTTGCAGAAATATTGTACACATTGGATTTTAGCATCCCAAGTGGTGATAATGTCTTTATTTCTGAAATACTGTAATAAAAAAACTGTTTCTTTTGAGTTATAACATTTTAATAAACATATATTACCAGACATTTCGAATCCTTTAATAGTACTACGGAGTTTTCTCTGTTTGATGCAAAAGGCAGAAAACAACAAAAAACACGTAAAAAGGTCTATGTGGAAGTCACAAAACTGACTTTTTACTTCATGTTACATTTTTTGTTTTAAATCTAGATTGTACTAACGAGGATATTTTATCATTTTACATGAGGTATAAATAAATAGTCAAGGGGGTTCTAACATTAGGTGAATAAGCAACGTACCTTCTGTCAGCACTTGCAACTCTAGCTACAATGTCCAGTTCTAAGATTTCACCTTCAGGCACACCTATACATGCGTCGTTAGGGGGTGTTGGAGCAACGAATTCCGTCGACTTGGCACATGATGCATTGGACTTGTAAACATTAACAAGGAATTGGACAGGGATGCTGCTGAGTGGTGTCTCAGATGTAGCATTGATATAATCTTCAACTTGTATGGCAACTGCATACCAGCCCAGAGAATACACAGACTCGTATGAGATTGTACAGTCCTGCATAAATCGTAACAATTAGTCATGCTATATCTAACAGTTTTCACTACTTACACGTTTGTTTAATCAAAAGATTAATATTTGGCATCACTTAAAACTTAATTTCTGTCGCAGTTATATCATCTCTGCAGCATGTATTCAGAGTCCGCTATATAATCATGTTAATATTATGATATTAAACTAGAGATATCACTAAAGCGGAAATACTGCTTTGTCAGAGGAAACAAAACATCTCTTATGTCAAGTTTCTAAAATATTATGATGAATTCAAATAAGTGAAGAGAGGCAAAATATGCGGGGTTGGAAGTAACCGAACAAATGAAGGCGCAGGGTAATCCAAGTAACTTTGAACTTTATAAAATGGCCAAATTAATTTTAAAAAAGTAAAGAGAAACAATATATCCTTTTAATACTGCGGAAGTAGTTCGAGTCAAAATGTTTTGCAGCAGACAGTCCGCATTTTCGTCCGCTTGCCAGGCCCACCGTAAGAGACTCCTATATACCCCATTTCAACTTCATTTGCAGGGTATGATAATTAAATAATTATTAACATACTGCATTCAAATTAGAATTGGGTAGTCCGTCACATACATCACCACATTCGTCATTGGTCTCTAAAGCCCAGCGACAACGTACAAAATCATTGTCCGAATCGTGCACTGAAAACAATATTATTGTAATATTTGGGGGAAAAAACGCTTCAATGGCAAATGAATTTATAAGCATCTATAACTGTTGTTTATAAAATATGATAACAAAATACAAGTAATGAAAGTAATCATGTATATCACCTTTGGTACAATAATAACAATATAGTTGTATCAGAAACCGTTTATAGGCTTATAATTAGGTTTTGTATTGTTTGGGTTAAAGACACACATGAAAGTGTTAACGGCAAAAGAAGACCTCAGTAGTCACTCCGCACATTATTTCAGATACACGCGGGCATCTAGTAGGCATAGTAACGAAAATATTCAATTCACTTAATGTGTCTGTATTTAAACAGAAATATTTGATATTAAAATAATGACCATCTAAAATATCTTAACGAAATCATGGACAACTCTTGTTCACCAATAATAGGGGCAGTTCCACCATCATAGTAATAGATAGGAAGTCGTTGTGTACATGCGCGTGGTCGAACTTATTTCAGTTGTTACTGTAGCAGTCAAAGTGGTGCCCAAAATGTTCAAAATTTTACAAGTAAACAGATCCGGTTTTTATCATCCCTACACACTTCAAAGGTCAGTGAAGGTCCGCGATACCTTTTTACAACACTGAGAATAACAAAGTTCATAAACTTTAAACAGCGCTTTCAACACTTTCTCTGCCATTTTGGAACTAAAATTTTCGCCTCAGTCGTGAGTTAGCCTGTAGCTAAATGAATTTTATAGGTAGATAAAATTATTTATGTCATTGTTGTACATTTGGGGCGAATTGGTCCCATTCTGAATTATGTTAATTTATGTACTACGGTAAAAGCCAATCTTGGAATTCCTTTTATCACGTGATACCGTTGAACCAATCGGGAAACGGCATCTTCCTTCTTCGTCAGCATTCAAGAGTGAATAGCACGCTTCTTTCTTTAATTTTATTTTGGCTAATTTCTGGTTTTATCTTAAGTGATTTGGTTGAATATTTATGGTAATCTTATACACAACATATTTGTTAACAGTTACACTCTGCTTTACTGCAGTACGGATGGGATATACTTGTAAATTTCGATGTTTTCTTGTACACGGCGATGAACTGTAAACTTCGTATAATAATTCAGAATGGCGGTTTACATCCAGATTTTGGGTCATTCTTTTGTGACATTTCCATTTAAAACTATCGTCGTCGTCATTGGTCAAATATTTTTGTTATCCTGGAGCTAACGTCGAAACACTACGGAATAATTTGTCGGACATTGAGTAATTGTTCTCCGGACGTTGTGGTTCTCGTGATTGACACAAACGATTTCTCTTGAAGAGGCGGGCCTCAACACTGTTATACCCAAACAAAAAAATCTAGTAACAAATGTTATCAAAATCGTGAATAAATGGTGAACAAATCGGGATTTGCCGATTTATTAACACCATTTGTTTACGATTCATTTAATGAATCGGAAGCAAATCGGGTTTTGCAGAGAAAGTCCCTCCCCCATTCATTGCAGATAACCGATTTGTTTAACATTCATTAGAAACAGATATTTTGTGCAGTACCATTTATTACCGATTCATTAAAAAGTAAAGTTGTGACTTTTTGGGCGGGAAACATGAGTATATTGTCAGCCATCTTTAATGCATTTTGGCGGGATAACTGAAATACACAGAGACACCACGTACATGTCCTCTGAAATACTGGAATTTTATCAGTTATGGAGTAAGTGCAAATGTTTGATTGTCTGATATAGTTGTAAAAGGACATGCTTAAGTACATAAATTAACTCTCTACACTATATTTGAAGCTGTTAAGTTTTTAGGAAATAATTACAAGATTGTCATATGTTTTCATGACAATTTTAAAGAAATTTTATAAATTAGATCTGATGCATATGTTCTAATATGTATCATATTCTTGAATTTTGCAATTGCTATACTGTAAATAGAATCTATATATTTCATGTTGTCCTTTACTTACTAGAACATTTATTTTGCCATTTTTATAGTTAATGCTACCCTTTCTAGAGAATTTACACACAATTCGTCCTCAAACTTTTTGTACCCATGCTTTCGTCCCTTAAAAATAATGCTGAGTTATTAGTACGATTCATTACCGATTCATTAGCACGATTTATTACCGATTTATTAGTGCCACTGATTCCAAATTCCTTTCATTTCAACTTCAGCATACCCGATTTGTTACCGATTCATTATTTAGCAAAACAATTTAAAGTCCTGATTTGTTACCGATTTATTAAACGATTTGTTTACGATTTATTACCGATTCATTAGCTCATTTGCATACCATTTGAATCGTGATCAAATCGTGAATAAATCACCCGATTTGTTGGCATACTACAAAACATGGAGTGGAGTCGTGGAGTGGAGTCATGGAGTGGAGTGGTGGAGTGGAGTCAAAATTGGAGTGGAGTCGTGGAGTGGAGTCAAATTTGGAGTGGAGTCAAATTTTGGAGTGGAGTCAAACTTGGAGTGGAGTCATTGAGTCAAAATTTTGAAATGTTGTATTAAGCCTGTGAAGCTCCATCTAAATTCCTGTTAACAGAAAAATTGATTTATTGCCCTTTGGAGAAAATGCGAGTCAATATATAATATAATATATTTCTGAAAAAATAAATGAGTGTCTATATCTATGTTCTAGTTCCATGTATTTCCAACACCTACCATGCGGTTGATTAAATATTTAAAGGTTTTATTAGGGTATATTGGATGGTTGTTGCCTACATTAATTTTCATTTTAAGTGACAGGAGAAAGGACGTGCATTATCATAGTGGTGTCAATTCCAATTAAAAATGATGAAACAAATTTGTAGCATTTTATGATGTAGCACTGGATTTATTATTTAAATTTGAAATGGCATTTGCATTTATATGTTAAATGTTCATCGCATGGAGATAACATGTTATTTTTCTTGTTTTTTTTTTCTTGTTAATATCAAAAGTAACAGACTTTTAGGTGAAACTTTATAAAATACATGTTTCTTATCTGTGAAATGCATTTGAGACCACTCGGATGAAGGGGCTATTGGAATCATTAGGTCAATGTGACCATTTGAAGAGAATTTTCTTTTAAACATTACAAGCAACAGCCCATTTCTTAATGATCTTACCATCACACTTGCACCAGATTTTAATTCTTCATATCATTTGGATTGATGCAGAAATGAAAGTGTAAACGTGGGAATCATTTTATTTTTTATAGATCAAGGCCTTATAGCTCTGACTCTGCTAGACTTTTTAGTCTGATTTGCCTTGTAATCACTCCTGATCTAGATCTAAATCTTAAGATCACTTCATATTGTATATAAATATGATTAGGATTCCAAAAGAAATCAAGATACATGTAATGTACTAGATCTAACAAGGTGATATGTAACAAGTTGTGTTATACTGAAGGGCCGACAACTCTTGACTTACAGTATACAGGTGTAGCTCAGAATCAAACTTGGCTGAGATTTTAAGATTACATGTGCATTGTATTTTATTTTGATATGTGTGTACATAGATAAAATAGTAATAAATTAACTAAATCATTTGCCCAGTATATTTCCAGAAGGTATTTAGCTACCTGTGATAAACACAGAATGGTGAAAATCAATGAAAAATCCAAGTAATAGACAGTTTTTGATGGCAGAAACATACCGTAGAAGTGGTAAACTTAGCAAGGTGGAAATTTTGGCAAATTGTAAAAATTCGCTAATATTTGTAAATAAAATTGTAATGTACCATAACAATGTGTTATCATTACATAAGTCAGGAAATCAGAAATTTGCTAAAAATTTGTGCACCCCAAACTCCTCAAAAATTGCTAACTTTTTGACACTCAGAAATACGAGGGTCGTTCAATAAATAATGCTACTCCATGTGTAGTTCCTTAACTGGTGGTTATTTTTCAGTGCGGTTTTACACTGTAAAGCAATTTTTTGGGAACAAAGTAACATCGGAATAAAAAAATCGTTAAAGCCAAATTATAAAAAAAATAATTATTTGAATGAGGTGTACATGCTGGTTACTGGAGCATATCAAAAAATAATCATAACTTCGGTTTGACCTGGGCATCCAGGTCTCAGAATAATAGAATAACTTGTGAAATCTCATAATTCTATCATTTTTGTACGAGATACAGCAATTTGTGACGAGTTTGAGTTTGAGTTTGTTTTTAAACACTTATTGCGTTTTTCATTTTACAAGACAACTAAAACATCTTAACTCGAGGTTAATTCCATCTGAAATGAGTCTCGCTAGCGGTTAATCTTAAGTTGTAAGAACTTGTTTCGCAATCGAAAATAAAGAAATTAGTGTAAACTTAAAATACAAGAATTTTTTCAACGATCAACATCACACCTGACAAAATTGCAGAGGCTTATTGTATTCACTAAATTGTGGGTTGCTATAATGGAAAAATGTTTCATTGTAGCAACCTGCAGCCCGCAAAATATATACATGTACACAAAATTGCGGGTTTCGGGCTGCAGGTCGCGGGTTGATACAATAGAAATTTTGTCAGCAATAAAATTAATAAATTTAACACACCAACATGCATGCTACTTATTTTTTTATTTACCCGAGCTAAACGGTAGTCAATATTGCAATATCAGTGGACATAAACAATTTCAAACACTAATAATGCATAATCACAAATATTAAATTATTTATGTAACAAGTTTAAATATCTAAATTTTATCTGACTCATAAATACCTCTTGTTTATTTTAAATTAAATACTGTTGAAATAATTCATCTAATAAGATAATTAAACTTGTAAATTGATATTGATATTTGGTATTTAGAATGGGACTGAAAGGTTCTCATAATAAATCTGTCAACAAGTTTTGAAAATGATCTAAGGCCAAGTGAAAAATTTGTTAAGTAAAACAACAAAAACAACAAACTTCAATAAAAAAAAACACTGATGAGGAGTGTTATATTTGTTCACTGATAAAGGTTATGAAAAATTATGTCTATTATTATACCCAACCTATCAGAGAATACATCAAGTAGTAATTAGAACATGCTCCTACAGTTGTTCAGTTGGAACTTAGTTTTGGAAACTTGGTTATTACTTTTTACCAGTATTTTATACTGTGGTCTATTTGAATATGTTCCCATGGGTTGACCGCCTTTTGATTTGTTTACAACTGTTCTCAAATAAATAAATTTGTATTTCATATCTATGTGATGGTTTAAAATCTCTTCAAAAACAATGAGATAAAATATACTGACAATTAACAATTTGACCAAGCCCTCTGTTCCGTGTGGCTACAATCAATGTAAGACAAAAGCATTATTATGTTGAATAGTTATAAAAATAGCAATAAATAAATATTATTGATAAAACAAATTTGACTCCACTCCATGACTCCACTCCAATTTTGACTCCACTCCATTTGTTCACCATTTATTACACCGATTCATTCCAATCTTTTTTTTGTTTGGGTATCATCAATTGTGGATCTTGCGGACAGGCTGATATTTCTTAAACACGTCAAAAGAGTGCTAATCTGCTATATTTTTCATTGACAACCTTCTGAACCAGGCCGCTACCAAGTAGATACTTCTCGGTGTAATCACCGGGTTGATGACTCAAATTATCTGTTATCAGCACGGATTCAAGAACTTCCGCATACTCGGGTTACTTTTTAGAAAATAAAAGGATTTTGGTCGCAAATGGCCCAGTTCACTGACTTCTCAGCAGACGGTGTACACCTGTCAGATGGAGACCAACAGCAGTTATATTCCAACATCCATGCTGCAATGGTTAAAACATTAAACAGAGGACTGCAGATTTAGATGAACAAGATACGTAACTTTTTTACTCATAGCATTCTATGCTTTAGATTTGAAAAGTATATCAATATTGTCCAGCAGTTTATGCAAAGGGCATTCTTTATGATTTACGTTTGCCTAAATTTTATTCTAAATACCCTACTGTTTTGATTGCTAACAAGCTCAGTAATTAATGGTCTATATCAAACTGTGCAATATGTTGCCGTGCTAAAAATGTTACAGAACGATAACTTTTCAAGATTTTTCATTGTTTGTTTTTGTCTTGTTATTGTGACATCTGCTGCATGAAATCAAACTATGTACCTTGTAACCTTTTCCTGATGTAAATTTTCATTCAGTAAAATGATAATTCTCTGATATTTTCATTATTATGAAATTTATTGTTGTATCCGATGAAAGGTTTATCTAGGCGGTGCAGTCTGACATTTTAAATGGTAAATTCAATGATGTAAACAGCTCTGACCTTCAATTCAATATAAAGATTGTGGTGTAGCATGAATGTGTTTTTAATTATTTTATCAACCGCAGCTCGCAATCATGCGATATCAAGTTACAGTACGATCTGGTACATTTCATAAATTTGTTACCGGCATTTGTTTGGAGTCCTAATATGTTATTATTTTTTTTTTATTTGGCATTGAAATCCCAATAAAGGTAACAGTGTGATTTTTAATTTCATGTGATTGTTTAAAGCATATATTTGCCTTATCAGTTTCAAACTTGTCATTTTAAAGATAAATAAGATAAAACTGCTTTTTGACAAATGTTTTTTTTTTTTTTTAGTTCCAGACTATGTTCTGATGTTCCAGACGATGTTCCAGACTATGTTCTGATGTATTATAATTGTAACAAAATAACAATAATAATATATACATTTTATTTAATAGTAAGTTTTCACAGTGTGTTATATTGTCATACGTTACAGACTAATTTTAGATTTCTGTACGAGGTACGATGTTCGAGATTATGTCTCTGACGTTTTCCAGTCTATGTTCTGATGTTTTCCAGACTATTTTCTGATATTGTCCAGACTATATGTTCTGAAGTTCATGAATATTTGCTTATGTTACAGACTATTTTGTTTTCCAGATTTTTGTTCTGATATTCTAGTTTCAGACTTTGTTCTGTTGCTACAGATTACATTCTGATATTCCAGACTTTGTTCTAATGTTCCAGTCTATTTTCTGATGTTCCAGACTATGTTCTAACGTATGATATAAACATGAAATAGTACTATTAAGATTCGCAATGTTTTAATGTTATTATGTGTGACATACTAGATCTATGTTCTGAAGTTCATGAATGTTTGCTGATGTTACAGACTACTTTGTTTTTCAGTCTTATGTTCTGATATTCCAGACTTATGTTATGATGTTGCAGACTTTGTTCTGAGGTTCCATTCTATGTTATGATGTTTCAGACTTTTTTCTGACTGATGTTCCAGACTTTGTTCTGAGGTTCCAGACTGATGTTCTGATGTTTCAGACTATATTCTGAGGTTTCAAACTATGTTTTGGGATTCCAGACTATGTTCTAAGGTCCCAGACTATGTTCTGAGGTTCCAGACTATGTTCTGAGGTTCAAGACTTTTTTTCTGAGGTTCCAGACTTCCTTCTGACATATGATATATGCATGAAATAGTATTATTAAGTTTCACAGTGTTTTGATGTTATTATGTTTGTCTTACAGATATTTTCCAGACTATGTTCTGCAGTTCATAAATATTTTTTTTTTATGTTAAAGACTACTTTGTTGTTATTTTTTCAGACTTATGTTATGATGTTCTATACTTTGTTCTGATGTTCCAGACTGATGTTCTGAGGTTTCAGACAATGTTCTGAGGTTCCGGACTATGATTCGAGGTTCCAGACTATGTTCTGAGGTTCAAGACTATGTTCCGAGGTTCCAGACTATGTTCTGAGGTTCAAGACTATGTTCTGAGGTTCTGGACTATGATCCGAGGTTCCGGACTATGTTCCGAGGTTCCAGACTTTGTTCTGAGGTTCCAGACTATGTTCTGAGGTTCCGGACTATGTTCCGAGGTTCAAGACTTTGTTCTGAGGTTCCAGGCTTTGTTCTGACGTATGATATATACATGAAATAATATTATTAAGTTTCGCGGCGTTTTGATGTTATTCTGTTTGTCTTACAGATGTTTTCCAGACTATATTCTGCAGTTCATTAATATTTCCTTATGTTAAAGACTACTTTGTTGTTATTTTTTCAGACTTATGTTATGATGTTCTAGACTTTGTTCTGATGTTCCAGTCTGAGGTTCTGATGTTCCAGACTATGTTCTGAGGTTCCAGACAATGTTCTTAGGTTCCGGACTATGATCCGAGGTTCCGGACTATGTTCCGAGGTTTCAGTTTAAACATATTTTTTTTGCTTATATATACATGTATATATACAGAGACAAGACATTTACGATATATTGAAAAGCAAAAGGGTTGGGTCCAAGTTCTTACAACATTAGCGATCGGCCCTTCCCTAACGATCGGCCCTTCCGAGGTTCCAGACTATGTTCTGAGGTTCCAGGCTATGTTCTGAGGTTCCGGACTATGATCTGAGGGTCCGGACTATGTTCCGAGGTTCCAGACTTTGTTCTGAGGTTCCAGACTATGTTCTGAGGTTCCAGACTATGTTCTGAGGTTTCGGACTATGTTCCGAGGTTCCGGACTATGTTCCGAGGTTCCAGACTGTGTTCTGGGGTTCCAGACTTTGTTCTCAGGCTCCAGACTATGTTCTGAGGTTCCAGACTATGGTCTGGCGTACGTCATTTTTCTCAGTGTTCTAATATTATTATATTCTTCTTACAGATGGAACGCCAAAAACGCTCTGCTACCACGAGACAGATACTCATTTATAGCACCAGACGGTACACCAGCATGTTGTGCCTAAAACAAACAACGAGGTATCGTCGACAGTTTACGAAAATACGTCAATTTCAGACTATTCAAACAGTGAGGAGGAACAAGACAATTTAGTTCATGTCGTAAATTCACATGTAAATCAGCTTGCAGGAAATATGCTTGGTAGCCATACATACTTCGTCTAACCGGTTTCCACCCCAAGGACGCTCTCAATTTCGCAGTCCCTAAATGATAAAACAAATTCAGAACAACAAGTTCATCGACTTTGCATTACTGTTACCAAACATGGCTTTCCCTCATGCAGAAAAACAAAACAATATGCACACCCTTTCCCTAATAACTCTTTTTAAGGAAACATCTTCCGTAGACACACCTAGTTCCTTAACAATATCTGCTGGTCATACAACAGGCGATGTTTATGCCGAGAGCCGCTATGCCCTCGGCCCCATCTCTGGGTTCTGCAGAGGATCATATCACTCTGGCCATTGTGCCTTCACTTGCGAAGACTAAGCCTTTTCCACACACATTCAACAATTTGTTAACACCACAACCACACCCAACATCAATCGTAATCAAAAACAGTGGCATAGTTGGCAAACCTACGATTTCCATACGGGTAAATGTTTTGTCAAGATACTTAAGGGGATCATCAGGTCACGACTACTTAATACTAGGTTTCACCATAGGTTTTCATCTTGGTTACACTGGTCCTCATCGCCATTCTTCATGCTCAAACCTCTAATCTTATTCTGAATACTCGAATATTTTCCAACGAAAACTACAAACAGATTTATAAATGTACTAATTTCATAAAATGTCCTTTTTCGGGAAGACCTTTTCCTACCCTTCACGATAGTACTTCACCGTTCTGAACACAGGTATCTGTGCCCATTACGGGCCTTACAGATATATTTAAACACAATCTCAACTTTGAAGGGTCCTTTATTACGATTTCGCTGCGGCCATCCAGTTCCTTCAACTTTCATCCGACACATTCTCAAACTCTGTGCAGAAGCCTGTCGGCTTGACCCCATTACGTCCACAACACACTCATTCCGTGTTAGAGGGACAACTTTGGCCCATGGCATGCACTTCTCCAATACACAAATTCCACGATTCGGCCGTTGGTCGTCACAGGCTCACACAAAATACATACGTCAAAACATCACAAACGATCCTGTAAAAGAGCTATATAGGCATGTGTGATTTTCAGAGGTCACATTCTGTCTTGACGGGTATATTCAGCAACCATTTCCAGTGGTATTTAAAGGCTTACCACCAATTTGAGTTTCTTTCTTCATTGTCTGTCTCAGGTAGCAAAGCGTTACATATATTAAAAGTGTTCGATTTTAGTTTATAATGGCTGTCACAGTGAAAGAATTAAGCACGGCTAGATCTATATGATAATATAAATACGTCGAATGAACAGTCTCGCTATGTACCGCGGGAGTTATACATGCACTGCTCGATTGTCTGAGGCGGCGAGCTTATTTTCTTGAATTTTCATTTGCTCGACTGATTGAAACAGCGAGCAAGGATTTTTCTTATTGCTTGCCTGACTCAGGCAGCAAGCTTAATGTTTTAGTTTGTTTTTGTTGTTGTTTGTATATATAACTCGCCTGACTGAGGCGGTAAAGATCAATTTTAAACAACAAGTTTAGATGTTATACTGTTTGCAAAGTGTCAAAGTGTCATTTTAGCTCGACTGACTGAGGCGGCGAGCTTTATCGTCTTCTCCCATTGCTCGACGAACTCGAGCTTATGAAACATAAGGTGTGCATCGATTTATAAACAAAGACAGTCAGTACTGCTCGATTGTCTGAGGCGACGAGCTTACTTTCTTCAATTTTTATTTGCTCGACAGACTGAAGCAGCGAGCCAGAACTTTTTCTCACTACTTGACTGACTTAGGCAGCAAGCTTAATGTTTAAGTCTGTTTTTTTTTTGTTGTTTTTATAAATTACTCGTCTGTCTGAGGCGGCGAGCTGAGAACATATTCAAAGTGTCAATTTTAAACAACAAGTTTAGATATTACATTGTTTGCAAAGTGTCCTTTTAGCTCGACTGATTGAGGCGGCGAGCTTTATCGTCTTTTCCCATTGCTCGACGAGCTCGATCTTATGAAACACAAGGTGTGCATCGATTAATAAACACAAACAGTCAGTACTGCTCGATTGTCTGAGGCGACGAGCTTACTTTCTTCATTTTTATTTGCTCGACTGACTGAAGCAGCGAGCAAGAATATTTTCTTATTACTTGACTGACTTAGGCAGCAAGCTGAATGTTTTAGTTTTTTGTGTTGTTTTATTTGTGTTGCTTAAAGCATATTCAAAGTGTCAATTTTAAGCAGCAACTTTCAATGTTATATTGTTTGCAAAGTGTCTTTTTAGCTCGACTGGCTGAAGCTGCGAACTTTATAGTCATTTATCATTGCTTGATGAGCTCGAGCTTAAGAAACATTTATAAGCAGAGACATCAGTAGCAACGGTTTTCCTTTTAATACTGAACTTGTGTTTTGTTAATATTGGCTTGTCTAGTGTTAGTCATTTGAACGAAATGGTTCTACCTTTTTGTTTCTATACGATTCTTGCCATTGTTTTGTACAAAATTTATAGACACACCATAGTCAATTACTAATGTGTTTTATATTTTTCTGACCATCCTATATTATTATTTTTTCGGACTGAAATATCTGTCTTAGGCGGCAATCATTTGCAATTCACCGTATAATCTTCTTAGACTTGTTTACACACCCACATCATACTTGTTACATGGATATTTACCATGACACTCAAGCATCTGTCCCTGTGTCTCTGGGCGGCATCCCAGGTCACTTGTTCCCTGGTCTTTCGTGGCGGTATTTTTCGCCCAGATATGTGAAAATACATATTTGTTAAGGTATTGTTCGGCAAAATAAATATTGCCCTTTTTCAGTCAACACTTAGTTCACTCTTATATTTTCCCATACATAGTCCTCAGGGTCAGTGCTTCGTTGTGAACAGATGCACATAAATGAATTTTATAGGTAGATAAAATTATTTATGTCATTGTTGTACATTTGGGGCGAATTGGTCCCATTCTGAATTATGTTAATTTATGTACTACGGTAAAAGCCAATCTTGGAATTCCTTTTATCACGTGATACCGTTGAACCAATCGGGAAACGGCATCTTCCTTCTTCGTCAGCATTCAAGAGTGAATAGCACGCTTCTTTCTTTAATTTTATTTTGGCTAATTTCTGGTTTTATCTTACCACCACCTCCCATTCCACCTCCTCTTTCAAGTGACAATTTTCAAATTTTGAAAGATTTCTCTTAATATGCAAATTCATCCACATTTGTTGATATGCTTTCGGCGGCTTTATCCGCCCTAATATGTGAATATATATATTTATTAAGGTCAGTGCTTCGTTGTGAACAGATGCACATAAAAGAGATGGATACATAATATCCGCTAATTAGAGACTGCGATGCGACAGTAGTTAAACTATACATCAACAACAGCTGGTGATCGAAATATTCAGTAGTGCCTATATCAAATGTACCCTCCCCCCCCCCCCCCCCCCCCCCCCCCCCCCCCCCCCCCCAAAAAAAAAAAAATATATATATATATATATAAATTCAATAGAAATACAAAAGAAAATAGTTTGAAACAAGCAAGTAATTGGTATACATATGGGTAAAAATTGTACACCCATTGTCGCATATTTGTTTTATATTGCTATGAAAGAGACTTTAAGGGGAACTGTGGTCTAGTGGATAAGGTCACGGCCATGACTTCTCAAATGACACCAGTACTGGTTTTTTCAAGGAAGTGGACTAGAGAGTGGTTCCAGTAAGCTTGAAGCTTGAAGCTTGAAGCTTTCTCCCGATACGTAGGCTGACATTTTTACTGCATTTAATAATACCCCACGCTATCTGGATGATATTCTTAATATGGATAATCCGGACTTTTTCAACTGTAGATACTAATAATCCCCGGGAGCTCCAGTTAGATATAACTATTAATTCGGATACTGCTGCTTCATTCTTACATTCACATTTCTCTATTTATGACAATATTATACATACCAAAATTTATGACAAGAGGGATGATAATAATTTTAGTATTGTAAATTTCCCCCGTTTGGATAGGAATGTACCTCAGGCAACATCTTATGGGGTACTAATATATATTTCTCAATTAATTAGGTTTGCCAGAGCGGGTAGTCATGTTTCAATGAACGTAATCAATATATTACATATAAACTTCTGCAGCAAGGCTATTGTTATTACAAATTGCGTAAATATTTTGCTAAATTTTACCATCGTAATTCTAATTTGCTTTTAAAATTCAGTAGTAACTTAAAGACACTTCTGCTAGAAGTTATTTCAAAACCCGATTTAATGTAGATATGGTTCACAAAATTCGTAAGATTGTGGGTTATGGTAATTTTCCAACTAGGTTTGGTAAAATCAGAATAAAATATATTTTATTAAAACAGGCTAGGACCCGACTGTTTTGAGACACCACATATGTAGTTTTCAACCCGTTTACAGTTGGACACTACGTTTCCCTCTTTGATTGTGTCTGACGGAAGAGGGGAAGTAGCAGATTTTAATCCCACCAGGACTGAACTGTTTTGACATGATTCGTCGAACCCTTAAGGATGTTTCTCTTGTTGCTCTGTCTTCTGCAAATGCATTGAGTACATACGTTTTTATACGCCCGTTTGAAAAACGGGACGTATTATGGGAACGCCCCTGGCGGGCGGGCGGGCGGCGTCCACAGACTTTGTCCGGAGCATATCTTCTACATGCATGAAGGGATTTTGATGAAACTTGGCACAGTTGTTCAACATCATGAGACGGAGTGTCATGCGCAAAAACCAGGTCCCTAGGTCTAAGGTCAAGGTCACACTTAGAGGTCAAAGGTCAAATTCAAGAATGACTTTGTCCGGAGCATATCTTCTTCATGCATGGAGGGATTTTGATGAAAGTTGGCACATTGTTCATCATCATGAGACGGAGTGTCATGCGCAAGAACCAGGTCCCTAGCTCTAAGGTCAAGGTCACACTTAGAGGTCAAAGGATACAAGAAAGAAAACTTTGTCCGGAGCATATCTTCTTCATGCATAGAGGGATTTTGATATAACTTGGCACAAATGTTCATCACCACGAGGCGGAGTGTCATGCGCAAGAACCAGGTCCCTAGGTCTAAGGTCAAGGTCACACTTAGAGGTCAAAGGATACAAGAATGAAAACCTTGTCCGGAGCATTTCTTCTTCA
The DNA here is from genome assembly GCF_021730395.1 of Mercenaria mercenaria. Lineage (NCBI taxonomy): Eukaryota > Metazoa > Mollusca > Bivalvia > Venerida > Veneridae > Mercenaria > Mercenaria mercenaria. Next base: position 69,025,912 of record NC_069362.1, read on the forward strand.
TGCATAGAGGGTTTTGATATAACTTTGCACAAATGTTCACCACCACGAGGCGGAGTGTCATGCGCAAGAACCAGGTCCCTAGGTCAAAGGTCAAGGTCACACTTAGAGGTCAAAGGTCAGATACAAGAATGACTTTGTCCGAAGCATTTCTTTTTCATGCATGGAGGGATTTTGAAGTAACTTGGCACACCATCATGAGACGAAGTGTCATGGGCAATTCCCTTCTTTAGAATTACTTCCCTTTGTTGTTACTATAAATAGCCTATATTGTAACTTTTTCATTACTAGTCGTAGGGAAAAATCGAGACCACTTTTCTGTAGTACAACATGCATGCTACATCCAATTATGAGGTGTATTTTGACTAATCTCTACCTGGTAAAGATTTTTTTGTGGACTTACAATTTTTGGGTTTTTTTTTTTTTTTTTTTTTTTTTAAAGATTATCTTCCCTTTGTTGTTACTATAAATAACTTATATTGTAACTTTTTTATAATTGACCGTAGGGAAAAAACAAGACCACTTTTCTGTGGTACAACATGGATGTTACTTTCAAATTTTAGGTGTATTTTAAGGTATCTCTACCTGGTAAGGAGTTTTTTTGTGGACTTAGAAAAACAAATGACTTACAATGATTACTAAACAACCACAAAATTAAAATTTCATTTGCAAATACAGGTGCTAGAGTAAAGAAATTTGCTGTGAAGGGCGTATATTGTGACATTCTGGCACTCTTGTTGGTTCTTAATGTTTCCTTTTTATATAATCATACTAGAACATTCTTGTGTTTTACATGTCATGCCTTTTGTTTCCATTGCGTGTGTTAAAGATACACCTGGCCGGCATTACTTTTATTTACACTAGCCCGTGACTTTGGAACATAGCTGGGGTAAATGAGAGGTTGGGTGCGCACCTTAAATCGGTTTAAACTCCTCGGTGGTGTGACATGTGTTTTTGTCACTGACAGTTCAAAGGCGGTGCCTCACTGTGTTCCTATATTTGTTCATTTTGTCCTCGTGTGTTTGCCTTGTGTGTTGGCGGTGTGCACATCGATTTGGGGAGGCTGCGTTTTCGGAATTGATAATTATTCTTGTTTTTTTTAGTGAAATTTTAATTATCTTTCAGTAAATTTAAGAAGTGTGGCCAATGGTCTAACACTCATTACTAAATTCTTAGTGAATGAGAATAATAGGATTTTTATTCTGATCTGATGAAATAAAAAAAAATACCATAAAATTAAGCTAAATAAGATATTAAAGATTGCCATCGACTCTTGCTCACTCAAAGAGTGTTGAGTGTGCACTGTTTTGTTAGGATATACTATGTATACTTTAATAAGAGGGTCTAACAGAATATCTATTGTAAATCTATATCCAATTTAAAGTGAATAGTTATGAGATAATGGGCATGTTTTAATCGAAGTGATGCGGCTATTTTGCAGCGACTGTTTCACAAGTTTTTGCCAACATACAGTCATCTTGAAATTCTTAAAAGATGGCCATTTGTGTTACCTTTCAGGTATATATTGCCATGTCCAGTTCAAAGATCAAGGTTTCAAAATGAGTTTATGTATCTGAAACGCCTTTTTAAATGCTGAAATTAACATTGTGCATGTATTTTTACTAATACTTTAACGGTTCTCAAATTTTTATTTCTCATTGTCAGACATTTGTTACGTCAGAGGGTAACAATTTCTTGTTACAGTAAATAAAAGTAACAGAAAGGTAAACCAGCAACTATAACAATAACAAATTTTTATTCATGAATCTAAGGAAAAATCCAAATAACTTTGAAAATGACAAAAAGCTTTAAAATCCAATCTAATAACTAAAATAGTCCAAATCCTGTCCAGGTCAAATTTAAATCCAGTCAGAATGAATTCCACAATGTTTCACACAGTTCAAAAGTAATATCCAAAATTTATAATTCCTCTTTTCAAAGAAAACTTTTTAAATTCAGAAAATTTTAATATAAATCCTTCGAATAATCCTTCCAAATATTAAATATCCAAACTGGTAATAATATGTTTTTAAGAAATACAGGAAAGTTTCATCAGTAGATTCCCTATCTACATTTTAGCTTCTTAGGTTCTGTTTCAATCTAAAACATCTGACTATATATTGTATCATGGAAGGTTCTATAATTATCAGGTAACAATAAAAATAAAAAAGAAATTTCTGGACAGTCTTTTCTAAAAATAACTGACATACACTGTTTATCAATAATTGATACATTAGTGATAGAATTTTCCAGATTAAAGGAGAATGTTATAGTAACAGATTAAAGGAGAATGTTATAGTAAATACTGAATAATGTCTTAAAACAACGTCAGTAAACAATGCTTTGCCTTAGGGAAAAATGAGAAAAGCTATCTATACATAACACATTTACATCAAATGCTATGTAAACAAATGTATTCGATTTTCCTCGTACAATCTGTGAGTTTTATCGTTTACAATTTATGTAAAACTCTTATAACTTCTTCAGACACATTTGATGCAGCTCTGGTTATTATGCATCTAAACTTTCCAGCAGGACTTCAGTTACTGTATAGCTTTAAAAATAACAGTTATAGTGTATTATGTAAGAGGGCTTTGTCTGCTTGATCAGTTGAGGAAAAAGGCATATTTAATTTTTTGTACTTTTGACACCGCTCTAAAGTTGGTATCAGTTTGTTAGTCGAATCAGAGTTATCCCCCTTGATTTTACTTGAACCAAGCGGCGAGGGGCAAGTGATACAAAATCTTCGATCTTAACCACTCGACCACTGAAGCCCCGACTAAAGGGCGTTAAGTACTGATGTAACTTTCAGTCGTTGTAAGGTATAAAGTTATTTGTACTGGGCTGTACAATGCATGTGCCAGGCTGGGGTTATTCAGAAATCTTTTAATATTAACAAGTTTGCCCCAAAATGGCATAGTTTAAGCACGCAGTGAGATAACCAGCATTTACTGAGACAATTATAAACACAAAATCTATTTTCATTATATTCAACTAATGTTTGTAGGCAAATATTTAGGAATAATACATGGACACGGTGGGAACAGGTGTAATTCATTTTTCTGTAAAATATCAATTTGACGATATATCGAAATCATGTCTCGTACTCACCTTCAATCTTAATCGTGTTGTTGCAACCATGCTGTAAGCGAATAATTGGTGGTATATCTGCCGTTGGCGATGTGTTTATGGTTCCAGTATCAGTTCGATTACTTAAGTCAGCTTTCACTTTTAGTTTCCAATCTCCTCCGCCACCGACATTCAATGAGTTTATCCAAGCTGCTCCCTCGAACCTGTTATGGGAGATTAAGTTTTGTATGGAATAGACCTTTGTTATATGTAATACAAGTATACTTAGTAAATTGAAAACAATCGTTCATTTTGAACAAAATAAACATTCTGTTGAAGCTGTTAAGCATATGCTTATGTTGTTTTAACTTTGCATATGCTACAAACGTTTGTGTTCTTGCAAACAAGTATTATGTAACAAGCTTGTGTTATTGTAACCATGCATAATCTGTAAATGCATGTTGTTTCAACTATGTATATGCTACAAGTGTCTGTGTTTTCGTAACTTTGCATATGCTACGAAAGCTTGTGCGGTTGTAACTTTGCATATGCTACAAAAGTTGTTGCACCCAAGCGAATGTAACAAAGGCTTGAATTGTTGCAACTATACATATGCTATAAAAGCTGGTGTTGTTGCAACTATGTATATGCTGCAAAAGCTTGTATTTATGTAACTTTGCAAAAGCTTGTGTTATTGTGACTATGCATATGCTGCAAATACTTTTGTGGTTGCAGCTATGCATATGCTACAAAAGCTTGTTTTGTCACAACTATGCATATGTTACAAAAGTTTGTGTTAATATAAAGATGCATATGCGACAAAAGGTTGGTTGTTATATAGCGATTCTGAGATAATTTAATATACCCGATTAACCGCTATCTATGCATTCAATTATTATATGTACATAGACTGCTACATAAATTAGAATTTGTATCTTGCTAGGGTTAAGGGTAAATCACCATTCTTTGCTCCACTGTACTATAGCCTTCATGTATTACAGGGACACCAGTAGAAGCAACCCATTATCTGCAAATTGAGCCAGTTCTCTGTATCAATCGCCGTCTGTAGAGTATTCAATATTAGTCAGGTGGTTTTTGCTATTGCAAAAAATTAATGAGGGCCGAAATGTAAATGCATTGAGACAATAACATTAAAGTATAAGCATCCCCGGATCATCCGAGTGCTGTCTCCAAAACATATATGGCATTTATATGCAAAATATTGAGGTCAAAAGGTCATATGTTAAACACTGATATTTAAATATAACTTTGCGGTATTGGTGCAAGGATTCATGAATAACCTACAAGTATACTTGATGTGATTTACAATTGTTTCCAGTTAATGATTTATAGAGTCGTACTCGAAAACGCATTGTATGGTCAAATATAAAGGTTAAAATGTCACAGACTCTATTTACTGAACTGCCATTTGCTAATTTACAAATTAATTTGGAATTAGTGTACATACTTTTTTTTAAATTCAGATTTAGATCAAAGTGTTGTTAACAACATAATAAAATTTCAAAGATTCTGTGGTGTAACAGGGTCTAAGGTTCACTCTCCTCAATATCAGCAAAAACAACTAGTGCTCTCTTCTATAATAACTATTTAATATTCTACTAAGTTTAAAGATAATATATACATCAATGCCTTTCTTCATAATTCCCTAACATAGTTCACTAGCATTTTCTCAGTTATTAACAGAACTTCTATTCTTCAACGTTAATTGCCTCGGTCCTAACCTAACTTATTCATTTTGTGTGTATCGGACATAATGTCTAACCATCTAACCTAACTGAGTACCAGAATGATACTGAAGATCTGTCTCAAAATATGCGTGGTATTCAAGGAAACATGTCCATCGGATGACTAAAATGTTTTTCTCGGAGCACACACGCAAAATGACAATTAGAAAATAAACATGTCATAACTCCTAAACTGGACAAAACGACAGTCGTGACGTGGACAGAGGGTAGTTAACCTGGGCGAGATATCATGACCTGTCACTTTCTCATATGACCAAGTGCTGAAATTATTTTAAGTAGCATTCCGAAATTCTTTTGTGTGTGACATATAACTTACCGAAAAACTAGATGAAAAGTATAATGATTTCTTAAAGCCATTATACTACAATTCAATTTACTTCCTAAGCCAACTGAAAAAAGTCAGAAAAATACACCTAAAAGTTCTGATTTAAAAAAAAAACAACTGTAAACAATTTAAAAGAAGTAATACTAATATTTTCCTACAAAATGGTTAAATATCACAAAAATAATGAAAATGCACGACCAGGAAGTTATTGCATTTTCTTCCCACGATACGTTTTAGTTTTTATTATCTATTTGTAAATTGAAAACATTTCTGTTTATTTTTGTGACTTGTCAAATATGGGTTGAAATCGTAAAATGAATGAATTTATTTGATGACTTTCTTTGATTCTGTTGAAAGTTCGGCATTTGATCAATAACATGTTAGTGTACGCTACATTTTAAAGTATTGAAGATATATAGAGATGTGCGGGTTAGCTGTTTCGTTCAGTATATGTTGGTTATATTGATGTGGTACCTTTTTATTTTTAGAAAAGCTTTTATGCTACGGAATTAAAACTCATACATAAGAGTATTTTTTTTCAAATATTGTTGAAATTCATTTTCTGACAATACATACCGTAAAGTTATAAAATGTTTCGTTTTGTTGCTTTATTTCTATTTGGGCTGAGAATATTTCAGCAAATATTTCTGGTTTCCCATTAGAATAATTTCCTTCATTTCACTGATGCAATCAGTTTTATCATAGTTATATTTATAAATATATATATATAAGTTTCAGTAAGTTAACTGGGTACTGGCCAAGCTCCAGACATGTCAGTGTATACAGCAAGTTTGTTATTAAGGACTGTTGCTGACATCCAGCTATTTGAGACTTCAGTTTTTCAGTGTGTGCAATCGATAACTTTGTAACTGGTTCAAAACACATTTACGCAGGTAGAGTGTAAAATTCAAATACCTAATAGTGGCGGTGATTCCAGTAAAGGCTAGAATATCGAGCAAACCTTATCGAGCAATATTCACCGACGGGCCTATTCGAACCGAAAATAAGGGGCTGACCAATTGATATTCTTGACGTTGAATGGGAGCGGAAGCTGAGATATTTATGAATAACATGTGACTTCGGAATTGTTTTTTTTTTTTTAAAAAAATAGTTTGGCTCCAGCATATTGAAAAGAAAATTTCTGATTCCAAAATCACTGCAAAAATTCTGACTCCAGGTCAGATTGAGAACAAAAACAATATTTCCATATATCCTTTACTTTACTCTGGAAATTAATAAATAAATACTAGGTACTGCTAAAGAAGAGTTCAAGACTGATTTGAAAATATTACTTCTGTATGGTGTAATTTTGAATGTTATGTTATATTAATGATTTAAAATCCCTATACAATACACATGGGCTTAGGCACATGAGGAAAGGGTGGGGTACCATCTTTTAAAGACTGTTTATGTATAATTGTTCCGCATTGATAATATTATATTGATAATTTCATTGTAAAATCTCTCTAGAATTTCGCTTTTAAAATATTCAAATCAACAATGGTACAACTTCCTACAATATTCAAACAACACATTTGTCATAATATAGCTTAAAAATGTAACTGACGCCTGCAAATCCTCTAGAATTCAGATTTGCAGTCATACATTTCCGAAATAGCCCTGAGAAAGACTCCCGGACATTTTCTAAAGGTAATATGATGAATACATGAAGATTGCTTTCAAACACTTTGACAGACATATAACGGTATTTATATATAATGAAAAATGTACAGTTTGATATACCTTTATAGAATAATATAACGTTGCCTTTCTTATTGGTAAAAGAACGGCACAAAATACATATGTACTTGTGACACTTCAGTTTGTGACAGAGATTTCTTTCTTTCAAAACTCACAAGAATGTAGAAACTGGTGTTTTAACTCACATTTCCGGATTTAGCGTTTAAAATGTTCAATTTTTCGATGGACCCTATAGCGTCCCCCTCTCAATGCAGCAAGATTAGAACAATTTCTAAAGATAACATGACAGTTTAAGGAAAAAAGGCAACACCTTGTTTAAACACTATTCATACGCTCCGTTGGTGCACCCTGTTAAAATTATTACGTCCGACGTATAACCGCTCATCGTGTATATTGTTAAGAACAAGTGAATGAAGTATTGCTATGCAATACAAAGTCCCCTACTGGAAGGCACCTAATTTTCTCTACTGCAGTATAACATAATGAACTGATATCTGTCAATGATGTATAAACAATATTGAACTACATATATAATATGTTATAACAACACACTTGGATTAAAATGTGCATATATAAAAACCCACAGTTGTTTTCATATTGAATTTTTTTGGCTGATTATAAAAATGTTATCATGTAAGTTATTTATAGTAACAACAAAGGGAAATTAATCTTAAAAAAGAAATAATAATAATATAAGTCCACAAGAAACTCTTTACCAGGTAGAGATAGGTCAAAATACACCTAAAAATTGGATGTAACATGCATGCTGTACCACAGAAAAGTGGTCTCGATTTTTCTCTACTGCCAGTAATAAAAAAGTTACAATAAAATCTATTTATAGTAAAACAAAGGGATGTAATTCTAAAAACAAAGGTGCCTTATGGTGGTGAACATTTGGTCCAAGTTACATCAAAATCCCTCCATGCATGAAGAAGAAATGTTCCGTACAAAGTCATTCTTGAATTTGACCTTTGACCTCTAAATATGACCTTGACTTTAGACCTAGGGACCTGGTTCTTGCGCATGACATGTTGTCTCATCCAGGGGAATATTTGTGCCAACTGATATCTAAATCCTACTTTGCATGACAAAGTTATTGACCGGACAGGAAAAAAATCCTCTTGACCTTTGATCTCAAAGTGTGACCTTGACCTTTAAGCTAGGGTACTGGGTGTTGCGCATGACACGTCGTCTCATCATGGAAAACATTTGTGCTAAGTAATATTAAAATCCCTTATTGGATGGCAGAGTTATGGACGAGACAGGAAAAAAACTTTGTTGACCTTTGACCCCCAATTATGACCTTGACCTTTGAGCTAGGGGTCCGGGATTTGCGCATGACACGTCGTCTCATCATGGAGAACACTTGTGCTAAGTGATATTAAAATCCCTTAATGAATGTCAGAGTTATGGACCGTACACGAAACAGACCCTGTTCATGCTATGTTAACATTTGACTGCTAAGTATGACTTTGACCTTAGAGCTAGGGGTCTGAAAGTTGTACACGACACATCGTCTTATTATGAGGTACATTTGTGCCAAGTAATATTTAAATCCCTTCATAGATGGGAGAGTTATGGACCGGACAAAAAAAAAGCCTTGTTGACCTTTGACCTCCAATTGTGACCTTGACCTTTAAGCTAGGGGTCCAGGTTTTGCGCATGACACGTCGTCTCCTCATGGGGAACATTTGTGCCAAGTAATATTAAAATCTCTTCATGGATGGAAGAGTTATGGACCGGACAGGAAAAAAGCCCTGTTGAACTTTGACCTCCAATTGTGACCTTGATCTTTGAGCTAGGGGTCCGGGATCTGCGCATGACACATCATCTCATCATGGGGAACATTTGTGCCAAGTAATACTAAAATTCCTTTAAGGATGGGAGAGTTGTGGACCGGACAGGAAAAAAGCCCTGTTGACCTTTGACCTCCAATTGTGACCTTGACCTTTGAGCTAGGGGTCCGGGTTTTGCACAAGACACGTTGTCTCATCATGGGGAACATTTGTGCCAAGTAATATTAAAATCCCTTCATGGATGACAGAGTTATGGACCGGACACGAAATTGCGGAATGACGGAAAAGCGCATTCCTATAGTCCCCGAAACTGGTTTTCAACCAGTAGGGGACTAACAAGAGGTTCATGATGAATCTGGATTGCTCAACTGAATAATGCGAGCTACACTGACAATTGTAAGAGATCAGGTAAAAAAGTCAAATGTAAGTAAGCATTGAAATCTTTTCCCAGTTGTGTTAACATGTTTCAGATACAAACTGATGCTAAAATATTAAGGAAGTAGGTCAGTAGGTCACATTTATGGTCACTGAAATTCAGTTTTAAGATCAGTGTGCAAAACTGTACATGTCATCCAAATTTCAAGGCTGTATCTTAAAAAACAAGAAAGTAGGTCAGTAGGTCAAGGTCACAGGAAGGCGACCCCTAATCACTTAGGGTCATCAGGAACTTATGATTGAACAGTCTAGGAAATATGATCTGACAATTTTTAGGCAGTTTCCTATATAATTCATAAGACCCCCGGAGCGGGGTCTCTTTTTACTTCAGGAGCATAATTTAAACAATATTGTTAGAGGTCAACTACACAATGCTACATACCAAATATCAAAGCCCTAGGTCTTGAAATTTAAAGACGATTTTTTAAAGATTTTTTCTACGTAATTTAACTTGGCACCCCAGGACAAGGCCTCTTGTCACCTTAGGGGCATAATTTGAAGAATTTTGGTAGACGCCCACAGGGCAATGCCACATACCAAATATCAAAAGCCTAGGCCTTGAAGTTTTTTCCTACATAAGTCTATGTTAAACTTGGGACCCCCGGGCGGGGCCTCTTTTCACCCCAGGGGTATAATTTGAACAATATCCATAGAGGACCATCAGATGATGTAACATGCCATATATCAAGCCTCTATGCATTGTTTGGACAAAAATATTTTTCGGTTGTCATGGCAACCAGTGTTCTGTGTGGAATTCAATTCTTTGAACAATTTTGAAAGGGGGCTACCTAAAGATCATTCCTGTGATGTTTAGTGTAAATCCGCCAAGTGGCCAAGTGGTTTTCAAAATATTTTTAGGAAATGTTGACGGGAGAACGAACCACGACGCAAGAGGCACGACACTCGATGGACATTTAGTGGTCACAAAAGCTCACCATTAGCCTTTGGCCCAGATGAGCTAACAAGGTTAAGTTTTAACTCATTTCTCAAATACACTCTTTAATGGTTTTTCTGAAAAGGTTTAGCTTTCTTTAGGTCGAAACGGCAGATAACATTGTGAAACAATTGATGACATAGATTTCTTCCTCTCATAACCTCACCAGAGTTCAAGATGCAGCATTTAGATTTTTAAAATTGTGTTGGGGGAGCCCCCTAGTCTCCTAAACCTTGGCTTATGTACTATAGACATGGTATACACCAGCTTAGTGATTAGATTTTCCCTAAAAATTAGCGAGCATACATATTTGCCAGCCTTAGATTCAGTCGTTAGACTAAATTTTCTGCTTCTTTCGCTCACAAAACAGTACCTTTTTTTATCTGCAATATCTAAAGTCCAGAAGAAAAGATGATAGACCTGCTATCTGATGATATGCATGTCTTAGTTGTACAATACTTAAGTTTTGAATAGACACCAAAACTGTATGGATTCTACTAAATTTGTCGCTGTTTCCATCCCACTTTTTGATTTTACTTTTCTCAGAATGTCTGCCTGTGGCTTACATCAAGGTCTAGATAGATTCGTTAAATTATGTTTGTTTTATCTAAAAGCAATTATAATTCAAAAGTACAGATGAACATTTTTGCTTGAATTTATGTCAGACTAGTAATACAGGTTTGTATAAGGTTGTCATTAGTCAATTTGCCTAAATTAGTCCCAAAAGACAGGATCTAAACATACTTTTCACAAGCTGATAATTTCAAAATGGGGAAAATTATATTTATGAATAAATGAATAATTGTCAAAATGCATCACACCGCTTCAATACAAAATTTTAAAGGGAATCATTCATTTGTGACTTGCAAAATCTCTTGTATTTCATATATGTAAAAGTTATCAATTATATAATGTGTTTTCATTCTCAAATAACGTTTAACCATGTTGCTCATTATATATTAAATGGGTCAAAATCAGTAGCAATCATTCGTGTCAAGCTGCTTCTTGCTTCAAAATTTGATAACTTTAACTCGCCTGTTATATTTTAACAACAAGTATAGCGAAAATACACTGAAAAAGAGGAATATGTCCTTAGTTTGCTCTGGAAAAAAATATTCCGGACCTCAATTTTTGAAAAAAATATTCCGGCTTTCATACAAAGCAAAGAATATACTGTGGACAATTTGCTCCAGCGAGCACGTCTGAGCAAACTGTCTATAGTATTCTTTACGTAGCAAAAGAAAAAAAGTCTTCGGATACTATTATTATTGTATGAAATAAGAATAACCATATAGTATATAAATTTATGTTTTTCTTACCCGAATTCATATACATTAGAGCTTTCATCGGCTGGTATCACTGTTTTGGTTAGTGTTCCTTTACCCGAAGACCAATCCTCTACAGAACTGTAGTCCGTGCACTTGTAGTACAAGTATCCAAAAGTACCATAACAGTTGGAGAAGCATTCGATCTTACCGTGACCGCCGATAGAAATGCCGTTCTTAATGGTATTGTCGCTGCACGTGAAGTAGCTACCATACGACATACGCCACGATATACGGTAGTCCACATCTATTTCTCTCTAGATGAATGGAAACGAAAATAGTGTCTTTGTAAGATACGTAAACAAAAGAGCAACGCTGTTTATATTGAAAAAAAAATCCACAAATATCATTGAGCAAAACAAATCATAGTTCGATATTTTTAGGGTTTAGAAAGGAAACACGCACTCCCAATAAACGCCAGATAAAATGAATTCGAGGATCCCAAGCAGACTACCAAAGCCACCCCACAAAAATCACGGAACACACAAATTACCATAGAGGCACACAACCAGCACAATACAACCCACATAAAAAGGCGAAATAAAAATTCATAAGGTTATCGCCTTGGAACGGTCTGCAGCAGCAAAATAATACAATTATTTTAAAATCACTTTACCGGTTACCAAACTCACACTTGCACCCAGTGTTGCGTTAAGATTTTTCCCGTCGGTTTTTCCCCGGGGAAAATTCAATATGTTGGCTTTTGTGCACAAACAAGAGAGGAAATCTAACCAGCTGGATTTATTCTCCCCTGTAGTAAATTTTCCCCTTATTTTTTCTTTCACATTAAAGGGAGAGAGAAAACAGACAAGTTGGTTATTTTCCCCTTGGTTAGTTTTTCCTCCTATTTTTTCCTTTCACAAAAAAGGAGAAAAAAAAACATAACGTTTTTTCTCTCCATCTGCTTTTTTTCTCCATTGGCTAGTCGCCCACGCCAAACAAACAAAGGAGAAAAAAAACCTGACCAACCTTGGTTATTTTCCCTCTGATTTTCCTTTCACTCAAAGGGAGAAATAAACCTACCAGTTGGCTGTTTCTCCTCTTTGAATATTTTTTCCTCCGATGTTCTTTTTTCACAAAAAAGGAAGTAAAAGCAAACCAGTTATCCCCAACACACCCAAACCATTGTAAGTTCCCCCATCTCCTTCTCGTCACCCCCCCCCCCCCCCCCCCCCCCCCCCCCCCCCCCAATACTTTTTCTTTCACAAAAAGAGAGGAAAATAGAACAGTTGGTTATTTCTCCACATTGGTTAGTTTTTCCTTCTGTTTAATCTATCGCAAAAAGGGAGAAAAGGTAAACCAGTTGATTCTTCTGTCACTAGTGTGTATGTATCTACATACCAGAATGGTGATAGACGGTGAGGTGGGAAGAAACTCGGAAGTTATTTTCCAATACCTAGATAAAAATTAATAATAGACAATAAGGATGGAAGAAACTGAGTAGTTGGTTCTTTTCCCCTATGGTGTTTGTGAATTTACATGAAACTGCCAGAGTAACTATGCGCAATTAAATATTTTAGTGGAAATTAAGAAGGGTATAAGTGCATGAATAATGTCCCAATTATGACAGCTCCAGAGGCAGTAGTTGTTGTCGTCCGTCCGAAAATTAGAATCACTATTAATAAGCTGTTTTATATTGTAGAAACAAGTCGTTTTAAATTGCAGTAAACTGGAATATTTTATCCTTGTAGTTGTCAACATATATTAAACAAGGTCCCTGGTAATGATATGTATAGCAATTAGGAAAACCAGGATTTAGACACTACATCTTTTTAATACTCAAAAGTTTCAAAACTATGTTTTATTCATGGATCTTAAGTTTTATATTTTAAGTTTTCTCCTAACCTACCAAAGCTATTGCTTTAAAACTTGCAACACTTGTTTACCATCAAAAGCTGACTCTGTACAGCAAGACACATAACTTCATCCTACTTTATGCAACAACTATAGACCCTTTTTGACTCAAAAATATCAGATTTCTTGGTTATTTTTTATCTTTAGATCAACTTTTCTCCTTATCGGCCAAGCTATTGCTTTAAAACTTGGAGAAGTTATTCGCTAGTAAAGCTGACTCTACACAGCTAGTACCATAACTCTACATTGCTCTTTACAATAATTGTTGCCCCTTTCGGACTTAAAAGTCGTGTATAGGACAATATTTCTATTACACAGAGACGTCTGCGCCCGCAAGGCAGTGCTCTTGTTTTAAATTGGGAATGACTAGTATCTAGTGGTAGTTGAGTAAGATATCCTTTCTAAATAATTTCCACTTGTCAAATGAATGAATAAACCCGGTGCTTTTGTTGTGACTTTTTCTGCTTTTAGTAAACGCATAATATTAAATCCTATTGAATAATATAGCTTTGACCTCACTGTATATAACGTGTACTACATTTTTTGTAATATGTATGTCATACTAAATCCCTCTTGTTATTCTGATTCCTCGTTTAAATGTGTAAATATATATGTATGCATGCCTGCATCTTTACATATATGTATATAACTATATATATATGTAAAATGGCTTTTAATATTCTTTAACAAGATTGAATTATTATTATTATTATTTTAAATGTGTTGTAATTATTGAAAACTGTGTATTATATCATGTTTTAGTAGCCTCTTATAACTCTACTAAAGAGTGGCAAAGTACATGTATATGTAGAATTTTATCATGTCTTTAATATTGATTTGTGTACTTTGATGAGACATTAAAGTGGCATTATGTGCATCTTACAGCACGTAGTGTGTTTTTGGTGAATGTTTTATAAAAGCAAGTTTTCGGTTGCTGTGCATTTAAATGTGTTTAATTAACAATAATGCCGCATAAGTATTTGAAAGTGATGCTTTAGAAATGAAGAAATCGGACTAATAAAAAATAGTTCATTTCTTCAGTCTTGTACGCAATGATCTCCCTTACCTATAAGTAGAGATTTCTGAGGTTGAAGGGAAGCAACTCCTGCAAGCAGTTTGACTTTTCTTAAAAAGACTGCCCCAGTCAAAATAAGAAAAGTCATATTTAAAAAGTTATTATTTTGTAATGGTAACAGGAAGAGTTTGGTATACTGGGTTAAAAACTATAATTTCCTCCACCCTTTTTACACACATATCTATTTGTGCTGTATTTTTATTTGAAAAATGCGTATAATTCCACTTTAATAGACAATAAAACCTTCTTTGCACAACCCTTACATATCGTACGGCCGATACTAATTTATAAAACGAATTGAGAGTACACTGACAAGAGAATGAGTTAATGAACGGTAGACCTATCTTAAACATAATTCTTATCAATCTTGGTGATATATTTAAATTTTGTATACTAGATGTATAAAACAATAATATTTATGTTGTTTCTTAAGAAAATGAGTTTGCTTGGAAATAGCACTTCAAAAGTACTTCAGAACATTAATGTACAGGTATCAAAGTGTATATTTAAAATTAGTTCAGAGTCTTTCTATTTAGGTTTATCAATACACCAGGGCCTTATAATCATTCTGTTTGTATAGATAATAACAAACAAATACAATAAGATATAATAATATATTTCAAATTTTTCAGAATGCATATAGTTTATTATGTTAAATACTCAATCATGCAGAGGATGAAATTTCTTTGTGTAGAAAACCTAAAACCTGTAGGAGTGAATGTTTTTGTACATTTTTTCTGTCATAACTGTTTCAAGAAAGTAGGTCGTTCTTTGTCTTTAAGGCGTGATGTATTAAACGCAAGTTATGAATTTTAACATTTGAAAAATGGCCGTCTGTCAGTATAGATGGTGTAGTACTTTAAAATTTCTCTTGTTCAAGTTTACTACCATATAAACAAACAAACGAACCGTAAATCAATCAGATATTAAAGTTACTTTTTACACTAGCAATACGACAATGAAATTCAGTGCACGTTCAAACAGTTTGTTATGCAAATCATTTCGCTATTCAAATACGTTTTGCTGGTCTATAGGAGTGTTTACTGCTTTGTAATGTTTTTCAACTTGTCAATACGTAATGTCAAATGTCTAGACGCGACGTTATCTCTCCCGCACAGCCGTACAACTCTGATATATAACATGCACTGTGTAATTATTGAAAGAAAAATCTGTTCCGCAATCTTCTCGTTACCGGCCATGATTCCATGTGTATTTTATAACAGTTTCAGTTTCAGTTTATTGTCAAACAGCAATACATTTGCCTTTGGCCATTTACAAATATAAAAAAAAACTTATGGCAAAGACAATCATACACGAGAAAGTGAACATATATACAGAAGACAAAGAACAAAACAGAATAATTGTATTCGATCAGAAGACAAGTAGATTTTCAAGAGTATTCTTTCTTACAGTTAGTGCTTCTTTAATATATTTTGCAAGACTATATATACATCATTTACTACTGGATGACATTAGTGTATTAAACTTTTGCACAATAGGCCATGAGCATCGGCCCAGGTATTTGGATCTTATGCAACTATAACGTGGACAACATAATATGAAATGGTATTCTGACTCGATAACATTTTGATTGCATAATTTACATAATCTTAATATAACAATAACACTGCAAACACATTTTGTGCACTTTTTAATGGATTAAAATGGAACAAAATTAAACACACACAATTTAATACTTCAAAAGCGTATGTGCCAGACGCGAAACCCTGAAATCACATCAACTGACACATGGTTGAGATTACAACTTTCTAGATCTGTAAATAAAATGTTTAGTTAAACGATACATTACGTAAAATAAGTTGTTTTGATATATTTTACACGACCACACAGCATTTTGAAAGCCACAATTACATGAAAAATGAAACTAATCATGAAACAATTCAAGTGAAGATATATAATTCTGTTCCTTTTTTCTTGTGTGAAGAAATAATGTCCAGTTTTACATTCTCATAACAATTGAAAATAAATATAATGATATATATTGCGCGAAGGGTGTTGTCTGTCTTCAAATTTAGACTGGATGGGTTTTTGTCCACACTGATATTTCAATGGGAGAGGTTTTGTCCGGCAACGAAATTTTGACGGGAGGGATTTTGAAAGAGAAATAAAACAGCTTGATTAGGTTTTGTCCGCTTCATTAAAAACAGCAAAAGAAAAATGTTTTACAAGTTGTTTTCAAAACTGCTTACACCAACTGATAAGAATGTCTCAGTGTGTATTTATGCATTTGTATAACATATTATTCAGAACTTAATTCAGAACTTTGTTTAAGAACTTGCTGATGTTTGAATTGTTTGAAAGTTTATTTATAATCGCTACATGGTAACCTAGGTGACTCCTGTAGAAGACTGTAAGTAGCGTTAGTGTGAAAATTGTGCATAATACAGAAGACTCTCCAGTAACAGCACCCATACACAGGATTCTTACCCAAAACGACTTTAAGTAGAAGGATCGGTGACTCGAATTTGGTTTCGTAGTCAAACAGTGTTTTAAATGGACCACTGCGTCCGCTCTCTGACGTGAAATATGTATAATTTATGTAAAAACCTGTCCCAGCGCAATCTTCTGGCTTTTATAAATATTCGACAATGAGGGATTTAATAGAATAAAACAGGAAGTAAAATTCAACGCAATGAACCCTGACCGCACTCTTATAACTACAGTTGTTTTAAACATTTGAGAACTTAAAATATGTTCACATGCATTTTTTCTCAATATTTTAAGTTTTTGTTAAACATGTTTGAGATATCCGGCGATCTGGCCCTCGAAGAGGCCGATTATATTGATGATATTGTTACGGCGTTTGGGGGTGTGGCTTGGTGTGAAGGCTTGAATAAAATAAATCATTTCTGACTTCGGATATGCTTGAAAAAAATTCTGGCTTCAATATATCCTAAATAAATCTGGCTCTAAAGTCACTGACATTACTTTTATAGGCTTTAAATTTCTTTTAAATTTGATATTTTAAATAGGCACATGAAAGGTTTAGTGTAAGGTTTACAACCACTTATAATAAGGTAAAACAAATATCACTGACGTTTATTCAGCTTGTTTTACAAACATCTGTACTGATCTAAAGTTAATATGCAGAAGAGATTGAGTTGAAAGTATTAAAACAGTACGGTGTATTTTTTACTTCATTATAATAATTTCAATGTATGAATGAAATATACCCTATAAAGTAAAAACCTATGCATATGGACGGTTGTTTATGTATATATTTGTAAAGTTTTATTCGTTTCGTTTTCATAAGACCATAACGTTAATTTTTTCTGAAAACTCATTAGAATTCAGCGTTTTGCTTTTAAAATATTCAAACTAATCTGTGGTACAACTTCATACAAGGCTCTAATACCCTAATAAAAATTCCCTTTTCAAAAGTTTATAACTTAAACATGGAGTAACTGAAGGCCATATTTTCAGTGTCAAAAGCCTCTAGAATTTGGCATTCACAAATTCTAAAAATTTTCCGGGGTATCCTCGACCCCACTCCCCCTACTGGAGTTAAACACTTTCTAACATTGACATACTCTGATGAAGTCCAATGGACGAAACATGTTAGTTTTAATGTAAAAATATATATCTGGAGTTAGTTCTTCGCTTTATCTATTATTAAGAAAGCAAAGTCAAGTTTATAATGCTTTGATAGAAAACGATTATGTACATCCAAAACCCAACACTGTCTTGTCATGGCATAAATAAGCTTCTTCAGTTCATAAAAATATTTTCTTAAAAATAAAAAATGAAAACGTGAATTCCTCATTCGCCATACTAAAAAGCTTTTGGTCATGCATCCGATCCAGTTTCTCCCTGGGTTGACAAAAAGTCTTTAAGATAAACCAGAGATTATATAAATATGCCTACTCGATTTGTATTGATTCTTGGCTTGGTCATAAGAAAATGTCTAACTACGTTGATACACCGATTTTTTTTTCTAATTGCATAACTTAGATACATTAATTGTATCTATAAAAACCATCAAGGTAGAGGAATTTGATACAAAGTTTGGACCAGATTTGTCTTCTGCTCTTTCCCTCTATTTTTATGGAAATGCTCAACTAAATCTAGTTCTATTTTTATACGAAACTGAGTCGATAAAGCAAATTTATTTTGTAAATCATGTGTTCAAATCGTCTTTGCTGTTGTACTTTTGTAATATATACTTCTATGTGTATTTTAGAATTGGTGTATTTGTTAAGAAATGCCCAACTCATATACAGTTTACTTATTCACTTAAATGCGGTGTTATGCTTGTTGTATGTCGCCCGAGCCAACGGTCACTCCCACAAACAGTCACCCATGTATTTCCTCCAAACACTAATACTTACAAGCAGTATGTACTCAAAGCAAATTTTTCAAATATTTTTGTATCTAAAATTTCTCGTGGAGAACACCTGTAACACCATAGTTGACCTCCAATTATCATGGCTAGTAGTGTGTACTTGTCAACCCAATTTTTCAAATTTTTATATGAAAATGCATCATTTTATTAAGTAGAACTTTAACAAAATTTTGGAGACGACCCATAAACCTCCCATCTACCTTAACTCCAGTTATCCAGGTTAGAAGGATGTACATTTTAACCTGGTGTTCTCAGACATGATGTCTGAAATGGCTTAACATGCACCGTTTTGGCCTGTAGAATTTCAAAATTTCTCAGGAAGGTTATCTCAAAATTCGAAACCGTACCTGTATTATAGTTTTCCAAGCTAGTAGGGTGTACTTGATTTACTTGAAATGCACCATTTTTTCTTAAAGAATCTTGCGGAATCCCAAGGACCCCTGAAGCCTTACTCTTACATGTAGTACAATTCTCCAAGTTAGTAGTGTGTACCTGTCAACATGACTTACACGGATGGCTTGTCTGAAATCGCTTTAAAAGCACCATTTGTCTCGAAGAGTTTCAAAGATTCTTCGAGAGAATCTCCGAATCTTCAACCATACATATATATACTCCAATTATCCATGCTAGTATGTAGTTATCTACTGGAATTGCTCAGAGTTTTTGTCTAAAATGGCTTCAAAATTCACAACTGTGAGGTACAGATGTACAGACTGACAATGTGAAAATTGATATCACTTCATGCAAATGCATCTCATGACCCTAGAATTGGAATATTCTTAAAATAGAATTCAGAAGAGCTATGACCTTGGTCTTGTCAGTGAAAAATCTAATATTATTCCAAGCTACCGTTGACAAAAATTGGTACTTTTGTCCGGCCTGTCTAGAACTATGAAATTGGTACTCGACTATAGAGTATAGAGGTGCACTTCTACTACCTTACAAAAGAGTTAGCTTTTATAACGACGTAGTAGAATGTCTGCCTTAGGTGACATTTTAAATGCACCACTTGTCTTGTAGATGATCAAAATGTCTTTGGAGGACCCATGAACTCTCATCCCTACATGTACTACAATTATTCAGGCTAGTGGGGTATACTTAACAATACGTTTTGCTATAGGATTTTGTCTTTAATGTGTCTTAGAATGTAGAATTTCTCGAGTGGATCCTGAACCATCATTTCTGCATGTACTGTTAATTATTCACACTATATAGTATGGTGTACTTATCAACATGATTTATTTGCTTTTTGTGTCTGAATCAGCTTTTAAATACTTCATTGTATCTTCCGGAATTTCAAAAAGAACGTCCCCTTGAAAATTCGATCGTCCTTGAATCCACTTCGTCTTAATTCGCAAATGTCTAATACCTTTAACACTAGAACTTTAAATATGTTTCGTGTATCTATTCACTATTGTTCACCCAGATCAAACAAAATGTCTCAACTGTAGGCAGTAGCAGTGATAGAGGATTTGTAGGCTCAATGAAAATTATTAGTCAGAGGTGATATTTTATTGATAAAATCATAACTGACTATTTCAATTCACTGACGTATTCACTTTATCACTTTTCAGTTCACATTCGTATTCACTGTTTCGTTTGGGTTTTTTTTCACTATTTCTCTTCACTTAATTCGTCACAGTCTTTGTTTGGTTTGTCAAAATAAATTAGAGCCGACAGTCCCGTAAAACAGATTATAAAAATGTTGACCTAAGGCAAGAAATTCTTCTTTTAATTTGGAGATAACCGTGGAGGGAGAAATGGGGTTGGTTCTCCCAGCCTTTCGACAAAGGAAATCTATCTGCAAATTCTGTATTCGCGTTTCGTCCAGATACATACCTAACAAAAGTATTGTGCTATGAAAAAGTTGATATCAGTTTGTAAAATTATATTTGTTATCTATAGATCTGAATATTTTTGTAACATTAATGTATCAGCAGAAAAACATACACTTATTGCAGCTATTAAAGTATAATATATGCAAATACATGTTTCAGAGTAAAAATTCAAAACTGAACCAGGTAAATATTGTGTTAAAACCTGTTCTCAAATTAAACAAGAATTTTCTAATGACAGCGCACTCGACTACTTGACGACCTTATTACTAATACTAGCTTATATAAGATAAGCTTTAGCAAATTTTAAGTTAATTAAGTTAAAAAGGGGGCATAATTTTGCTAACATGTAGACCATACTTACAAAACTTACCACACGAAGTGATCATGATACAAAAGACGTGTGAAGAATCTGAAAACATTTGGTCAAGTAATTCCTGAGAAACATGCTTACATGCAGAACTGTCACAAAATTTCAATGTTAAAAAGGGGCAAAGGGTGAGCAAATAAAAGCTAGAGTTAAGTAACTTGTCATATGAGGTTATCTGTTGATGCCGAAGACATGTGTAAAATATTAAAGCGTTTGGCCTTGTAGTTTCTGAGAAATATGCTTACATGCAAAAGAAAGGCTACTTGGATGATCCTCTCTATGCCAGGATGCTACTGGCCAAGTGTGGTGTAATTCTGATCAATAGTTTTAGAGAGATGATATTTAAGCAAAACAAGTTGACGCAGGGCGCAGGATGGACGACGTACGAGCGACGACAGACGCCGGAGTAACCATCTATATTAATAGCTCTCAATTTAGGTGAGATAATAAGGGTCTGAAACAGTTATTAGGTTAAAACGTTTATTTAGCTAATATCAGGCATACGTCTGAGACTATGATCTGAGATTAATAAGGTTCGAAATAATAGTAAATAAATTGGTTTCATACAATGCCTGTTCTACAGATATATACTTTCAAATTGTTTTATTTCTCTCGGCGAAAGCGTTACACTAGTTTTATTAATATCAACTTCAATATTTTGTTAAAACAATATTAGCTAAATGGAATATTTTCGAACACATCATTGATAAGAGATAGTGTAAGAACATGTTTTCATATTCAATATTTTTTCTTTCTTTGTTATGATTTTATATTGGGTTATTACTATTCAGTTCCTATATGATCTGATCATAGTAGACCTTGAGCTGACAACTGACCCTGTCCCCCCCCCCCCCCCCCCCCCCGCAACGCCCCCAGGGGGAATTTTCAACATTATGATTTTCTTAAAGTTATAGTTGTTCACAGACCAAAGTTTGCAAGTTTCCGTTGGGGCTTTAACGAGTTACGAAGATTTAAAATACGTTACCATGCAAATTTTCATTTAATTCACCATTTATGCTAATAAAATATTATAAACATGCCAATTGTTCAATTAATCATTATAAATAAGGCATTTACAAATGTTCATGTATTTAAAATTAAAATTACCATATGTACATATCATTTTAAGTGAACAAATGTTATGTTTTATCCGTAATTTACGTTACTTTGTTTGAAATCACTAGAACATTAAAAAATATGTCATCATATATGATGTTTTTAAGTTATAAAATAATGATAATGATTAATACACAGTTCAATAATTGATATAATTATGATACAACTACCCAAAGATTTAACTGATTCAATATGTCACGTATAATACGTTACCTTTCCAAAATATGACTATTTTTGTTAAAAAAAAGATATTTAAAATTTTGGTATTACACATTATTATGGTTAGGATTTTTATACACTGAACTATAAATTAACATCAACAGACATGAACAACATTATCAAATGAATGAATATAGATTTTATAATTCATTAGACAATATTATTTAAATATATTAAGAATATATAGTTCTTTGCATGTACCAGTATGACTGCATATCATAATTATCATACGTACAAATAAATAACATAAACAGCGCAATGCGGAACAATATAAGCCCAAAGGTATGACCTCTGACCACTAAGTGTAACCTTGACCTTACAATGAAAATGGTATTCACTATTCCAGGGTCGACACTCCTATTAGGGTCTGAAGAGGTTTCTAACGCTAACAAGCAGATGCCCTTAGATTTCGGTTGTTGATGATAAGTACAACTGCATTCAATCCTCTGACAGTGACCGTGGTAACCTTTAACTGCATTCCCACTACACTCACCCTACCCCCACAACCCGTTCTATAAAGTGGATCACAAGGGCGACAAAGTGTGTGCGAAGGTGACCTGGGAGGTCACAAATGGATTCCTTACAGAATCAAGCATTACAGGGATACACTGCTGGATAATTAACATGGATTTTAACCAGTAACGATTATACATCTAATGCGAAGCAGACCACCAGGTTTCTTAAAACAGACGAGATTCCCCAGTGGAAGGCTAATTACTTGTATAGAAGCAGGTATTCCACACATATCTTATAAATACACGAATTAAGGTCATTGGATACCCTGACCTAAGTTCATAAACTTCTGGGATGCCTAAAAAACATACCAAATTATTAAGGCCCTGGGATACCAAGAGCAAGGACCATAATACTAACACTAATGCATATCAGGGGATACACATACTGACATTAGTTCATAAACTCCTGGTTTGTACGGAGAGACATCAAATTATTACGGTGCTGGGATACCCAGGGATGGGACTATCGTACCCATACTAATGTGCACTATGGGATAATCATTCCGACTTAAATTTCTAAAACATAGCCAAGATAGCTACAAAACATACAAATCTGAGAAACCTGGGTTTTCTGGAAAGCTAATGGTAGTAAAATGAACTAGTTTCTGCATCTTTTACAAGGATAAACCTGGGATGCCCAGAAAGCTGGGAAAACCCCAAACAGATGGTCGCAGTTTCTGCGTCTATTGCCGGACTGGGCTTTGCCTCTGCTGACCCATATCTGAAAGAGGATCCAAAGTAAGTGATTCATGACCCGCAGTCACTTTCCCCAGGCCTCTAGCCCAATGATCTCTATTGCTTAAACCAGGTCCCGCGACAGGTCCCGAAATACCAATTCCCATCTGGAATGGACTCGTGCTTCAACCCAAGTACAAAGGATGTTGTGGTTAAATTAAGGCTGCACAGCCATATCTACCGTCAGTTTTAGAGACTGCAGTCTCACACTGGGGATAAATCGATCTTGCCGCCACTTAACCAAATCCACAATTCCACTTACTGATTAAGGGTTAGTAAGCCATAACCAGACCCACAAGTGAGACTCTGGCACAATGTGCCCCTACTGTTCTATCCATCAGAACAGGAGACCTGAACACATCGCAAAGACCCTGACAAAAAACCCCCTCCCAGTCGATGTTTCCATAATTGTGTAAAGCCACAGTGACAGAGCAAGGCCCATACTGTACTTGTTATAACCCGACCCTTTTTCCCTGGACTGTGCACAGAAAGGGTAGTGTAAACTACCAATCTCTGAATGAAAGGATGATTAAAACTGAGGAAAAGGACACCGATCTACAAATAAGGACACTACAGTTTGCAACGCAGGACAAGAATTGCTTAACATATATTTATTCCATAGTTGCTGCCATCATAGTTTGATAGTTTAATGTATATGCAAAATATTTAAAACCAAAAAATAATAGCTAATTTTCAAAGATAAAGTATGTGTTCACATTACAGAATACATGAAAATGTATAGTTTATACATGGAAATGTATAGTTTATATGTTAGGTAACGTAAATTGCAACGTGGATTGTTTTTTTTTTTGTTGTTGTTGTTGTTGTTGTTTTTTTGTTTTAATAAATGTGTTTAAAGTCAAAATGCAAAGCTATGTTAAAAAATATTTTGATTGAATTGTAATATGCTATTTCTAAATGCTAAAGTACATTTAAGGTAACAGAACACAAGAGATACAGTTTGTGTGTTCGGTAACGTAAATTGTAACTTAGTTTGATATGTAAATACGTGTAATTTAAGTTAAACCTACAGTTTGAAATGCAAATCTATACTGTTAAGAACAGAATAATATTGTAATTTTGTTTTTACAAATGATAAAGTATGTTTTAAAGAATCTGAAGACATAAACTATAATTTGTATGTTTGGTAACGTAAAATGTATTGTACATTTCAATGTAACATATGTTACAAGTTAGAGGCTTGTTTATAAATAAACAAATAGTTGTATTACATATAACTAAAGAATGTTAATATAAAATGAACATTTTTAAGAAAAACATGTTCGAATTATGTATGAGTTTGAAAAATTGCAAATTTTGGAAGAATGACGTTACATTTTAAGAATCGCTAAAAGTCAGCTTTCTCTTAACTTATACTGGCAATTTTTATATCATTGAACACTGAACTTTTTAATGGTAACTTCATTTTTTGATTACCTGGTCATCTAAATTAATAGTATTTGCAGTAAAAACTTTATGCCAAAAATGTTTGTTTTTTAGGGTAACGTATCTTTTTCCGATTTTTTTCTTTTTTAACATTACATTTCAGACATTAAAGTTTAATCAAATTGCAGCATTTAGTATACATCTTGAAATAACCTATGCAAACTTGAAATGATTTACTAATATAATGGTACAATTTGTCTTTAAAAACTGATGAAAAAATGCAGATTTTGACGGTAACGTATTTTAAAGCGTGGTTACGGAGAAAAGCCCCGCTCGCCAGCTGCAAACTTTATGCCAAAATGTTCACGACACATTGGGGTTTCAAAAACATATGGTCGCAAAATTCCCCCGCTGGGGGAGCAAAACCCCATTTGGCTCATGGTCTATAGCGGATAACTGATTTTTACACACCATTTTTTTTCTTTTGGTAATGGTGTCTTTTTGTTGCTCTCATTGTTTTATTCTTAATATTCTTACAGCAATATTTAAACCTTGGATTAGCAATTACAATCTTATTAGTTTACCGAGATATTTTTGTTTGGTTGATATAACATGTGATTGTTGTTCAGACAGTATGTTAGATATTTATAAGTCTCTTATCAATGGCAATGCACTTTTGTTGTATGTGCATTTTAAGTAAAGCATGTTTTTATGATTTAACATGTTTTTATCCCCCTCCCCCAACCACCCTTGGAATCGGCCTTAAGTAATTGCATTCGTTCATTTATTCTTTCGTTTGTTTGTTTGTTTGTCCGTACCGAATTCGAGTCCGGTCTGTAACTTTGTAATCCACGAAGGGATTTTAATATTACTTGGCACAAATATTGCCCATAGAACAGACAATCATGTCATGTGCAAAACCCAGAACCCTAGTTCAAAGTTCAATGTCACACTTTAAGGACAATAGTCATCAATGTTTCACCTGTCCTGTCCATACCATTGTCTCATAAGGGATTTAATGTATCTCATAAGGCCTAACAAAAAATTGTTTCCGTTAACATGCTAAAAAGATAGGGTAGGTAGGTCGGTTTTTTTTAAAGTGGGACTTTTCGGAAACTGTTTCTTTTGTGTCAAAATGAATACAAATAAGTGGGTTATACCTTTAGAGCATCAGTAAGTTTATTTCTAACATCACTGACCATGTTTAAAGCATAAAAAGAGCATAAAAAATTCTTCAAGGTCATAAAAACAATTAGGGTCGGGCCAAAATTTTAGGGTAGGTCGGGATACCGGAAACAAATAATTTTTTAGGCCTAATAAGATGACGTGCAATGCATAACACCCAGTTCCCTACCGCAAAGGTCATGATTACACTCAAAGATCAACATAGTTTCCCTGTCCGGTCCATAACTCTGTCATCGCTGAAGCGGTTTTGATGTAACTTTGCACAAATGTATCTAATGATGAGACGATGTGTCATGTGCAACACACAGATCCCTAGCCCAAAGTTCAAGGTCGCACTTTGAGGTAAAACGTCAGTAGTTTTTTTACTGTCCGGTCCACAACTCAGTCATCCTTGAAGGGACTCTAATATTACATAGCACAAATGTATCCCATACTGTGATGCTATGTCATGCGCAACACCTAGATCCCTAGCCCAAAGGTCAAGGTCACACTCAGAGGTCATATGTCAATAAATTTGTTTTACTGCCCGGCCATACCTCTGTCATTCATCAGGGGATTTTAATATTACTTGACATTTTTTTTTCACATGTGTCATGCACAAAAACCCAGATCCCTAACTCAAATATCATGGTCACACTTGGAGGTCAAAGGTCAATAGTGATTTCCAGTGCGGTACATAAGTTTGCAATCCATCAAGGGATTTTGCTATTTGTTGGCACAAATCTTTCTCGTACTTGCACAACACCCAAATCCCTAGCGCAAAGAACAAGGTCACACTCGAGGTTAAAGGTCAGTAGGTTTTTCATCTTCTCCGGACCAAAACATATACGTTATTAAGACTTTGACCAAACATATACCCAGATATTAAATATCAGTTACCAATTCCATTTGAATGAAGTAGTACCGGAATATATTAGTTTCTTTTTATTGTATGCGTATTGTACAGTGATAATAAAAAAGTAAGCAATAATAAATATAAAAACACACATACCTGGTTTGACCCGGGTTTCCATGAAATAATTGCCCCGCGAAAATGAGAAGCCAAGGATTGTCCAATTAACGCTGCAATGAGAGCAAATGTAATATAACTGCAGAAATCCATTTTATGCTCTCATATTGACTTCGATGTGATACTGTCGTTACTCGACTCTATCACGTACCTTAAATAATATCGAGCTCTGTTACAAACTAGTTAAAGGTATAATTAGCATGGTTCGCTGCATATTTTGCATTTCTCGGGTAGACCAATCCACTACATTAAAACTGAGGTAACTTTATCTTTCTTAAATGGTAGTTAAGTATGTTTATTAAGTTCCGGGTCATTTTAGGAGCGTTCGTCCGGGAAAACATCAAAATTGTTTCTCTGCGAAATTTAATGTCTTATCAGATATTACTATACTCAGTGTCACTGAAAAGTTACCACCCTAATGGCCCTTATATTTTAAAAATCACAGTGGAATGTGTTAAAAGCATAACACGACTACATTTTTGACGCAACTGAGACGTCACTGGTGTAAAGATTTGTCAAATTCGATTAACTCCATTTGAGGCACGGGCTGCACGTACAAAATGACTTTTTCCGGCAATGTCGACATTTACGAAAATTCTATCGCAAATCATTCATTGCACTTGAAAGTTAGTCGACAGACTAAAAGGAATACGTTAAAAAATCCAGAATATCCTTGCTAAGAATGTCACGTTTAAGGCACGATCAACGCCATCAGGCCATTGACATGGTTGACACCGAACTTTCATGTCGTGAAATTGCATGTCGTATGTGCTGTTCTCACCTGACAGTCATGAAATGGGTTAGGAGACATGATCAGACAGGGTCTATGAGTAATAGACCGCGCACAGGCCATAAAAAAAGTGACGTAGATATTGTATAAACAAGTAAAGAGATATATATTAAGTGGTAACTTTTCAATGACGCGGAGTATATAAATATACTGGAGAAGAGGAGAATCTTAATGAAAAGGTCACTTGTTTGGAAATATATATAAAAATATTATCTTCGAAACTTGTAGTGTTGTACTTCTCTTTTAAACATGATTATTGTGAAATATTACACAAACATGTATATTTATCAAACTGAAAGTAGAACTGTCAAGACAACAAACTATGCTATGTTTAAAAACAACCGATTAAGTTAATCATGTTTCATTACCCGAAGTGGCATGATTATACTAAACAAAGTTAGAGGGAGGAAGTTTGATATAAACAGAATGACAACATCCGAATCACACGTGATACAAGATAACGTGCGTTATACCAAACAGACTAACATGTCTTGAAAGCCTCTACACTTTGTAATGTTTCATGGAAAACAACAGTATATGGGGCGAGGAAATCTGAAAACAAAAATTCTAATATGTTTTAAATAATGCATTTCCTATTCGTGTTACTTATCTAGATGTCAACTCTATCTGTTAACACGAAACATTTTCTTGTAACTAACTTAATAAGTAGCAACGCAAAATCTTAAAAACTAACTACATCAGTTACGACGCACATAATGGTGAAAATTTTAAATGTTCAATACAATGTTACAACAATATACTCGTATCCTGTGAGAGACTAGTATGCAAAATATAAACAACTTTTTTTTAATACATTTTGTATAATTCGTGATATTTCCTCAAGCTCAAGTGGAGACAAATTGCAAAGTGATAGATAGCCACTGTCCAAAACGTTTGCAAAAAATTCATTATACAATTAATTTTGATAAAGGGAAACTATTGGTAAACAATTATAAAATACAAAATAAAACTGTCAATATCATTTTTCTTTTTTAGTTTGTTCAAGGTCTGTTTTCACTACATTTATGCGTAGCATCAGTCTTCAATCCTTTTTATTAACTAAACTATACATTATATAAATACCATGTTTGGGTTCTTCTTGCCCGATGCAGTTTGTCTGTTGTAAGGGCTAAAGGCATGTGTGCGTATATAATATGTAATATCAACATATTGTTCATATTAGCGGATGGAGATTTTATTGTGATTTATATAAATTCTTTTTAAAGAATTGATACCAATAGCAATATAAAACCATTTTAAAGTTTAATTTTGTAATAGGTACATGTTCTCCTAGTCTCATATATATTTCTTTAAAAAAAGGTTTGCATGAATATTTTATGTGTGGATGTAATTGTATTATAATTGTATTCATGAAGAGTGAGACTAGAATGAACATATCTTGTCGTATCTTATCTTATTGTATCTTATCTTATCTCTGTTAGTTTTTTGGTATAAAAATATAAACATCCTCAAATAACATATCCTCCTAAACCATAAGTCAGCCTAATTATTAAATATCTTCTTTTCTTCTTCTTCTTGTCGCTCGCGACTACACTGTCAGACCAGTAGCCTCGATGAAACTTGTTGCTTGCCGCATATGCTCAATGCCTCCATACAGTTTCTGGTGGATTGAGGTATCAATCGGCCAAGTCGCAGCTCGCTCCTGGTCGTGCCTTTTACATCTCTGAAGTATATGCTCCGCAGTCTGATCTTCTTCACCACATGGACAAGTTGGCGATGATGTCAGTCTGTATTTCTTGTACGTGTGAGCATTGAGCTTGTTGTGCCCTGAGCGAAGCCTGACCATCATCACTTGTTATTATTAAATATCAATTTACAGCAAGGTTTCATGGGTGACACTCTCCAAAGGCTGTAAAATATAATTTGATTTGTCAAAATCCATGGCCCCTAGAGAGCGATGTGTTATTTCCCTATAAGTAAATGAAGAGGATTAAAAATAATCTTCTTGTCAGAAACTGCTAACCCAAGTTTAAAACAATTTCCTATGAATGTGCTTTGGAAGATCCTCTAATAAGATTGTTCAAAGAATTCTGATCCGTTAAAAATGGCCACCTGAGAATGTTCGTAATATTTAAATCTACTGACAAAACTAAAACGATGTTCGGACGTCATCTCCCACTTAACCGCTGGTCATATTTTGAAATCAGTTCACAGAAGCATTCCTTCGTAAACATCTATTATAACTGTTAAAAGCCATCTTGATTTAAGAGGAACATTGCTGTCAGGGTCAGGGGCTGTAAACTTCTGCCAAGATTTAGAGATAGACCCTAACATTTTCATTGATAGAAATACATTGAATAAAGTCTAGAAATTGATTTCCAAGTCCTTGAAATTAACAAAAATGATTTCACAAATGTGCAATGTATGATAGTTTTGCTAATATCAATAACAGAAATTTTAATATTTAATTCAAAGTTGTGATCCGCAAAGAATGTCAACTCTTGCCTTGGGCTAGTACTTTAAAGCAGAGATATTTATCAGTTTACTTCCCTTGCGATTACACAATAGAGTAGAAAACGAAAACGGTTTAAAACACAATAATATACATTTTTGCACAACGAAATCGTTTAGGATTTATTAATACGTGTTTGATTTTACCCTGAACCACTGGTTCCTATGATTTTGTCAACTTACGTATGGTAAAAAATAACTTTTAACAAGCGATAATAAAATGAAATAGCAGTAAGTATTTTATAGTGCAGATAATACAGTTTTGCTTGCATCGAAATGTCACAATAGAAGCACTTTTGTAATACAGAACACTTGGTACGATTAGTAAAGGTGCAATTATATTGATCTCTTTTTCCTATGCCTTCAAGATTGTTAAAAGTCATATTTATTAACACAAGGCTGTAAGTCCTGTGTCTAATTTCCTAATCCGGTTCAAAGGCAAACTTACTGAATCTGTTAACCAGTTTCAAAGGTATTCAGCAGAAATGATTCTATTCGGAAATTCGGAACATGTTGGTGATGTAAAACTCTAGTAAGCGATAAAGGGTTATCTTGGCTTGTTTTATTCATGTACTCTGTGCTTTTACATTCAATTCCTAAATAAACACCTCAGATAAAGTGTCTTACTTCAAAGTGACAGAAATATTTTCAAATGTAAACATGACAACTGTTTTGAGGTAGAACAATTTTTAACTGCAACTATTTTGAAGTGCTTAGTCAAGTACCAACTTCCTTCTTTTATCAGCATAAACCTTAAGTCCTAAGTGGGTGTGACTTGAAATAAATCAAAACAAACAAATTAAATTCTTCGTGTGGACTCGAGTAATCATGTGATTACAAAAACAAAGTAAAAGTAGTCTCGCCAGGTATAAAATTAACGCCATAAATATTATGATATCAAACACATTGTAAAGTCACCATTGACTAAAATGTTTTAACATGAAATTCTTTCTGTCGCTCTTTTCTTTTCGGACAAAAATACTATTCTTATTACTTAGGAGAGTCAGTATAATTTATATTAACGCGAACTGATTCTGTTCACGTGATAATCAACTTGCATTATGTGGAAACCACCGCAGCAAGATTGCTATAAATACAGGATCAGTCTAAGGGTAATTGATTATATACTTTACAACTTTCGTAACTCTACACGAAGTTTTTGTTGTTATCACAGACAAACATTGACACATTTCAGTAACAATTATAAATTATTTCATGTTGACGAAACACAACATCATCAACATTCACGCATAAATTTCAATGAAGTAAAGGTAACAATAAAGTAATAAAAAAACAGAGTTCATACATTAGCAATTGTTTAATACGTAGTGACCTCAATACACTTAGAACACGAGAAATTTGTGTAATTCACTCTTATACATTCATTTTCAACTGCGTTAATTAAGTTGCGATGGAACACCCATCAGTATTTTCCATATTTATGTGTAAAGTTTAGGTGTTTAACGTCCCTAAAGATATGTCGCGGCGTTAAAACGTGCATGATCGTCGATAATCTTCAATTGTACTTAGTCAAACGAACCGAAATAAGTTAAAATACATATAAATAGGTAAACCACATAGAATTCTATAAATTCTGCATCATCGCATTTACATGATAACTTTTGCACCTGTTCTATACAAACAAAATACTTCTACAGAATTAATGTTTACTTATAGATGCTTGTCCCTTTTTTCATATGGGTACCTCTCATGAAGTCTTCTATTATTTTGCTTAGTTGCGTTGTACAACGGGTCATGCATTTTATGTACATAAGAAGATGGAAGTTATATATGCGCCGCACCATGAGAAAACCAACATAGTGCATTTGCAAATATCATAATCTAGAAAGCGTTCGAGTTTTAAAGTGATTCATTTTGTGTCAAAAGCTTTACTGAAGTGGTGAAGGATTAAGTCAGTGTCTTTACGACTGGAAATGTTATTACTCATTTCATCAGTTGTGTCTCACAATGTCACGATAGTCATGCCGACGAGCTTAAAGAATATCATGTTTAGTAAGGCGAGCAGAAATATTGGAGTAA
This sequence comes from Mercenaria mercenaria, assembly GCF_021730395.1. Classification (NCBI taxonomy): domain Eukaryota; kingdom Metazoa; phylum Mollusca; class Bivalvia; order Venerida; family Veneridae; genus Mercenaria; species Mercenaria mercenaria. The sequence continues at coordinate 69,058,224 of NC_069362.1, forward strand.
CTGTATGCTCCAGTGTTTTATATAATACGCAACGATATAGGCTGATAATTTTCGGAATTTCTGGCGTTTCCATTTTTTGAACAACGAGCAAATAAACGCCTTGGACCAATCTGATAAATAGTACCGGATGAGAAAGATTTTTGAAAGATGATTTCAATGTCAACTGGACGAATATGGTCTGGTCCTGCAGCTTTGAATACCTCAAAAGCTGCCTTTATGTTTGTAAGCAGTACGAGAACACCCATTATTAGATATTTTGGGGAACTGGCTAATTGCTGCAATGCATAGAACGGTATCGAATATCCAAAAACAGTCGTGTTTGATAAAGTGACGATTTGTTGCTGAACAGATTGAGGCTGGTCCCCTAATAGATTTCTGAAACTGGATATTTAACACTACAGGATTATGTTTCGAGCTTTTGATCAATGAGTAGAACTTTGTACCATATCTGTTTGGAATACCATGAATATGCGATCTTTTAAATTAAGTATTTTGATGACTGTTCAAGTTGTTTTAAAGTTTTTAATGACAAAAGTTGGACTGCTTTGCTTTTTTACTGATGAAGTTTGCCTGATTTATGTATAAATTTCTTGATCTCTTTTTGCGGTCTGTGGCAGAGCTACTTTTTTTTAAAATTCAAAATTGGATTAAACACATGTTACGTCTAATTGCATGTGTGAATCTAGCTCATTTATCATCAACTAAGAGAAGCAAAATCCTGCAATACTAAATGTTTGGATTATGTCATGAAGTTTCTGTAACTGACCAGATGACGATTATAAACCAGAGAAAATAGATGTGTAGTAAAATATTCATTTAATTATATCCATTATTGTAAATATTCCATTAAAACAACACATTTGTTAAAATGTCTGACAATATATAATAAACAACATATGGTACTGATTTTTACAGTGCGCCACATTTTGACTGGTTACAAACATGCATAATTCATTATATATACATAATAAACATAATTGCACTGGTCCCTCGAGCACACTGGCATTGCTAAAGAACGCCATCTATGTATTCATGTATAACATGAACGTATTTCAGACCAAGATCAGTACATGAGTAACATTATAACAATATTCAAGATAAACATTTTGGCAAGCTTCATATTTTCACTAAACAAGAGGACCATGATGGTCCTGAATCGCTCACCTATCCCAACATGACCCAGTGTTGAACTGAGTATGACGTCGTTATTTCTATTATTTGACACAGTGACCTAGTTTTTGAGCACATGTGACCTAGATATCATCAAGATAAAAAATTCTGACCAATTTTCATTTTCAGACCTACTGACCTAGTTTTTGACCGCACGTGACTCAGTTTCAAACTTGACCTAGATATCATCAAGGTGAACATCCTGACAAATTTTCATGAAGATCCATTGAGAAATATGGCCTCTAGAGAGGTCACAAGGTTTTTCTATTTTTTGACCTACTGACCTAGTTTTTGACCCCACGTGACCCAGTTTCGAACCTGACCTAGATATCATCAAGGTGAACATTCTGACCAATTTTCATGAAGATCCATTGAGAAATATGGCCTCTAGAGAGGTCACAAGGTTTTTCTATTTTTAGACCTACTGACCTAGTTTTTGAACCCACGTGACCCAGTTTTGAACTTGACCTAGATATCATCAAGCTGAACATTCTGACCAATTTTCATGAAGATCTCATGAAAAATATGGCCTCTAGAGAGGTCACAAGGTTTTTCTATTTTTAGACCTACTGACCTAGTTTTTGACCGCACATGACCCAGTTTCGAACTTGACTTAGATATCATCAAGATAAACATTCTGACCAATTTTCATGAAGATCCATTGAGAAATATGGCCTCTAGAGAGGTCACAAGGTTTTTCTATTTTTTGACCTACTAACCTAGTTTTTGACCCCACGTGACCCAGTTTCGAACTTGACCTAGATATCATCAAGCTGAACATTCTGACCAAGTTTCATGAAGATCCATTGAGAAATATGGCCTCTAGAGAGGTCACAAGGTTTTTCTATTTTTAGACCTACTGACCTAGTTTTTGACCGCACATGACCCAGTTTCGAACTTGACCTAGATATCATCAAGGTAAACATTCTGACCAATTTTCATGAAGATCTTATGAAAAATATGGCCTCTAGAGAGGTCACAAGGTTTTTCTATTTTTAGACCTACTGACCTAGTTTTTGACCGCATGTGACCAAGTTTCGAACTTGACCTAGATATCATCAAGATGAACATTCTGACCAACTTTCATAAAGATCCCGTGAAAAATGTGACCTCTAGAGTGGTCACAAGCAAAAGTTTACGGACTGACGGACGGACGCACGGACGACGGACGCAACGCGATCAGAAAAGCTCACCTTGTCACTATGTGACAGGTGAGCTAAAAATTCTTACAGAATACATTTACCAACTCATTTATAAACCCCTTTACTACTTAGAAATATCGTAGTGCACATCTAAAAACACTTCACAACACCACGAAGTTTCGGAGTAATGTTACTGACAATGAATTGACAAAGTTATGACATTTGACAATTTTAAAATACTGACTTTTCTGATCAAGAAAATTAGTAAAACAATGACACAAAGACATGATTATGTCAGTTCCTTTTTTCACTTCACTTGATTGTCAATCATTCTCTGTTACCACAAAATGGGATTAATTCAAACTTATTAGCCTTGGAATACATAACCAGAATATTGATGAAAAACAACTCTATTGAACTAGAGCTGCTTTTGAGAAAAGCACATGTCTCCCACAACTGCCTAATTATCTGAATAGTTATGTATCTAACCATGCACCAATACATGTATCACTGGCATCTGTGTACAGAGTGATTTTCGGTAATTCAAGGGCCATAATTCTTAAGTGCCTATGCTGATTTGGCTAGTTATCGAACTTGGCCAAGGACTTATTGGCAAACACATTTTGTTCAAGTTTGGTAAAGATCGGATGAGAAATGTTCAACTTGAGAGTGCGGACAAGTGTGTACAGAGTGATTTTCGTTAATTCAATGGCCATAATTCTAAAGTGCCTGGGGCAATTTGAATCGTTATCGAACTTGGCCAAGGACATATTGGTAAACAAATTTTGTAGAAGTTTGGTGAAGATCGGATGAGAACTGTTCAATTAGAGTGTGGACAAGAATAAAAAGACCAATTTTTGGTAATTCAAGGGTCATAATTCTGAACGGCCTGAGGCAATTTGGCTTGTTATCGAACTTGGTCGGGGACTTATTGGTTAACACATTTTGTTAGTTTGGTGAAGATCGGATAAGAACTGTTCACCTTAAGAGCGTGGACAATATTTGTGACAGACAGACACACGGACACACACACACACACACACACACACACACACGGACAGCAGTAAATCAATATATCTCCCATACCACTATGTGGTGGGAGACATACTTAAATTCTAACACTATCTGTAACATTTTCTGTAAACATACAGAGAAACAACCCAAATATTATTTTAGGAGAATGAATAATCAACAGTTAGATTTTATCAGTATAGCTCTAATTGTAAACCTGATGCTCTGCATGCTGTATATGTATGAACTATTTCTGTGCTAATCAGAAACAAAACATTTTAAAATTCAAACTGACTCTTGTGTGGAGCCATGAAAATATTTTAACCTTTGTGAAATTCTTAAGGGGAATGATTCAGCAGTGACATAATAAAAATATGACATCATAACAATGTGATATCATATTAGCTTTAGTTTATCAATAGAACTAAGAATAATTCTGTTATGCAATGTTTTCCAATCAGGGAGTGAACTGTAACAGCCTATACTATGGAACAAATGATAAAATGTAGTCCAACAGTTGAAAATGCTGCTTGGTTTGAATCAAAAGTGCCCCTTTATTTGATCACTGACTAAAATATAGGAAATAATTTGAATAATTAAATTATATATCCAAACTCTTGTCTATGTTTTATTCACTCATTAAATATAGGAGAACATTCAGCATTTCTAAAATTAAATCCATTAAGTAAGAACAGTGATACAGTATGAAAGTCTGACAAAACTTTAACCTGAAATTCTACCTAAAACCTGGCATAATTCATTAAATGCTGGAGCTAGTGTTATAACCCTCATGTGATATGATCTGGTTGATGATGTGGAACAACTATGTAAAGTTTCAATAAATCCATTTAGCAATAATGTTTAAAAGAATGAAAGTGCATCAAACTTTAACCTGAATTTCTAAGTAAGAAGGCATAATTCATAAAAGATTGGTGGCACAGTAATGGCCCTAGTGCCATATGATATAGGTGATGACTTGGAACTACTATGATAGGTTTGAAGCAAAGCCACTGAGTCACAACTGTTCATTAACCAAGAATCTGGACATGGGTGCAAAAGTTGGAACAAGTAGGAAAGCTCTCCATTATTATATACTTCATGTAGTTAAATTAAAAAGTTTCAAGGTGTATGTTCAAATACAATTCAAAGAATATACTCTAGGCACTTTTTCATTCCTTATCATGTTAACTGTATTAAAGTGTTCATTCAAATTATAGACCAAACTTCATATCTTTATAACAATAATGTTATAACAATTTCACAGCACTGTTAACTACATAATAAGAAAGATGTATAACATGGACTGTCTATGTATTGTTCTGCTGTATTCTGGAATATTGTTCAGGTAGTCTGGCGCTACTTGTCCTGGTCTAGAAGTGAGACCATGTTTTGTTATTCTATAAACTGGAGTATTTTTCAGGTACGGTGCAACTTGTCTTGAACTAGATACGAGTCCATGTTGTGTCAAGCTATAAACCGGAGTATTGTTCAGGAACTGGTGCTGCTTGTCTTGGACTAGATGATAGTGGTGTTCTTTGACCATCAGACTTCTTTTTCTTCTTATCTTTTTCAGGAATCTTATCACTGAAATACACATATAAAATATGCAACTTTATAAGAGTTTTTTATAAAATGCATATACCTCCATGATGGTCAGCCAGAGTAACTGGGTATGTTACTGTAATTTACAGTTTTCAGAAGGACATGACCTTGACCTTCTGACTCCCTGAATCAAAATATATCATTTACTGATCCCAGGCCCCAATTTCATGGAAAAAACTTAAAGGTGGTCAATCACATTTGGGCAACATTTTATGATATTTTCCAGTTTTCATATATTCTGTTAGAGATTTATTTAAGGAACAAAAAGACCCATTACATAGGGTTAGATCCCTAATGGAAATGTATATTTTATTACTTTTTATATAAAAGCATCTAAAAAGTGGTCTGTTTCTTTTTATTTCAATATAATTTCTAGTTTTGTATTTGCATTTGATAAATAGTGGGATATTACAGCCACCTGAAACAAAAGTCAGGTTTAAAAACAGCGTGTAGCTTTGAAATTCATTTATTTACAATCTATCTTGGTTGCGCAACCGACACAGACAAAGGGAGGTAATAATAATTTTATGAACTTGCATTTCTAATGAATTTTGGCAAAATATGTAGGTGTCAATGCAAATCTTTGACAACTTTAATACAATAGTGCTTATATTCACATTATTCATTAGGCAAAATATGTAATATTTGATTTATACTTATACTAAAAAAATGCTTTCTTGGTTGGGCAACCAGGATAGGAAAATCAAATTCTAAAGATACTTCCAGTGATGCATATTAAATTTTGATGAATACAAAAAAAAAGTGTTAATGATCAGCTGGTTAAGTTTTGAACAAATCCATTAGTTGACCAAAACCTGATTAACCACCTTTAAGTAAATACTTAGTTAAGTCTATTATTTTAAACTCATGCTATTGCTTTATTGTTTTTCTATAACAATGTATTTATAGCTAAATTACACTATGGATAGTAGTATATGTCTGCAGTACTTATTTCAGTCATGCAAATATGATATTTATATTTAAGCACATTATATCTTAAGTATTTGCTTCAGTATATTTCTTCTTTCTATACTTTGTTTTCTGTCAAATTCAGAATTCTTGTGTTTTGATCTATGAGATAGTCATATAAGGATCTGATATAAATGAAAAAGTCAACATTGAAGATGCATAAAAGTCAAAAACAAGCATTTGAAATAAGAGACTAAGCTAAGCAATTACTTAAATATTTTACCATATAAAGTTTGACAGCACTAGAAAAAGAAAGCATTCTCAGCGACTGTGAATTCAGTAATTTTCAATCAGACTTTCGTTTAACAAGTTCATTTAGAATGTATTCTGCAATAACATGTGAACAAGAGTTCCGCAAAGTGGAGCAATATACGCCTGAAGGGTTACATCAGAGGATGGGAGCAAACTTTAAAGAACTTGACTGTTGAAGCCCAAAGGACAGGAACAACAAAGGGAAACAAGAGGACCATGATGGTCCTGAATCGCTCACCTGTTCCCACATGACCCAGTTTCGAGTATGATGTCGTTTTTTCTATTATTTGACATAGTGACCTAGTTTTTGAGCTCATGTGACCCAGTTTTGAACGTGACCTAGATATCATCAAGATAAAAATTCTGACCAATTTTCATGAAGATCCATTGAAAAATATGGCCTCTAGAGAGGTCACAAGATTTTTCTATTATTTGACCTATTGACCTAGTTTTCGAAGGTACATGACCCTGTTTTGAAATTGACCTAGATATCATCACAGTAAAAATTCTCACTAATTTTCATGAAGATCTCATGAAAAATATGGCCTCTAGAGATGTCACAAGGTTTTTCTATTTTTATACCTACTGGCCTAGTTCTTGACCGCACGTGACCCAGTTTAGAAACTGACCTAGATATAATCAAGGTGAACATTCAGACCAATTTTCATGAAGATCCATTGAAAAATATGGCCTCTAGAGAGGTCAAAAGATTTTTCTAATTTTACACCTACTGACCTAGTTTTTGACCGCAGTTGACCCAATTTCAAACTAGACCTAGATATCATCAAGATGAACATTCAGACGAACTTTCATACAGATCCCATGAAAAGTATGGCCTCTATAGAGGTCAAAAGTTTTTTTTTATTATTTGACCTACTGACCTAGTTTTTGAAGGCACGTGGCCCAGTTTCAAATTTGACCTAGATATCATCAAGGTGAACACTCTGACCAATTTTCATGAAGATCCATTCAAGGGTATGGCCTCTAGAGAGGTCACAAGGTTTTTCTATTTTAAGACCTACTGACCTAGTTTTTGATTGCAGTTGACCCAGTTTCAAACTTGACCTATATATCATCAAGATAAACATTCAGACCAACTTTCATACAGATCCCATGAAAAATATGGCCTCTAGACAGGTTACAAGGTTTTTTCATTATTTGACCTCCTGACCTACTTTTTGAAAGAACATGACCCACTTTCTAATTTGACCTAGATATCATCAAAATGAACATTCTGACCAATTTTTATGAAGAACCATTCATAAGTATGGCCTCTAGAGAGGTCACAAGGTTTTTCTATTTTTAGACCTACTGACCTAGTTTTTGACCGCACATGACCCAGTTTCGAACTAGATCTAGATATCATCAATATGAACATTCAGACCAACTTTCATACAGATCCCATGAAAAATATGGCCTTTAGAGAGGTCACAAGGTTTTTCTATTATTTGACCTCCTGACCAAGTTTTTGAAGGCACATGACCCAGTTTCGAATTTGACCTAGATATCATCAAGGTGAACATTCTGACCAATTTTCATGAAGATCCATTGAAAAATATGGCCTCTAGAGAGGTCACAAGGTTTTTCTATTTTTAGACCTACTGACCTAGTTTTTGACCGCACGTGACCCAGTTTCGAACTTGACCTAGATATCATCAAGGTGAACATTCTGACCAATGAAGATCTTATGAAAAATATGGCCTTTAAAGAGGTTACAAGGTTTTTCTATTATTTGACCTCCTGACCAAGTTTTTGAAGGCACATGACCCAGTTTCGAATTTGACCTAGATATCATCAAGGTGAACATTCTGACCAATTTTCATGAAGATTTTGTGAAATATATGGCCTCTAGAGAGGTCACAAGGTTTTTCTATTTTTAGACCTACTGACCTAGTTTTTGACCGCACGTGACCCAGTTTCGAACTTGACCTAGATATCATCAAGGTGAACATTCTGACCAATTTTCATGAAGATCTTGTGAAAAATATGGCCTCTAGAGAGGTCACAAGGTTTTTCTATTTTTAGACCTACTGACCTAGTTTTTGACCACACGTGATCCAGTTTCGAACTTGACCTAGATATCATCAAGGTGAACATTCTGACCAACTTTCATAAAGATCCCATGAAAAATGTGACCTCTAGAGTGGTCACAAGCAAAAGATTACGCACGGACGGACGGACGCACGGACGGACGACGGACGCTGCGCGATCACAAAAGCTCACCTTGTCACTTTGTGACAGGTGAGCTAAAAATTCCAAAAAAAATTCTAAGTCCACAAAAAAATACTCTAAGTCCACAAAAAAAACTCCTTACCAGGTACAGGTATGTCAAAATACACCTAAACATTGGAGGTACCATTCATGCTGTACCACAGAAAAGTGGTCTCGGTTTTTCTCTACGGACAATAATAAAAAAAGTTTCAAAATAAGCTATTTATAGTAACACAAGAGATCACAGAGTGATCTTGGCGCCCACCAATGTGCCATTTTTGAGTGTTCCAAATTTCTAGACTTATTGACTAGCTCAAGGTCAAATTTTATTTCCGTACACAACACTGTGCATGTGGTCCAAATTCCAAAGCTGTAGCTTGAGAAATGTGAAAGTAGGTCACTAGGTCAATGTCAAGGTCAAAGTTTGTTTTGGTACACAATCCTATGCATGTGGTCTAAATTTGAAGCCTGTAGCTACAGAAATGTGAAAGTAGGTCATTAAGTCAATCTTAAGGTCAAAGTTCATTTCGGTACACAAAACTATGCAAGTGGTCTAAATTTGAAGGCTGTAGCTTGAGAAATGTAAAAGTAGGTCACTAGGTCAAAATCAAGGTCAAATTTTATTTTGGAATACAAAACTATGCATGTGGTCCAAATTTGAAGCCTGTACCTTAAAAATGTGAAAGTAGGTCACTAGGTCAATATAAAGGTCAAAGTTCATTTCAGTACACAAAACTATGCAAGTGGTCCAGATTTGAAGGCTGTAGCTTGAAAAATGTAAAAGTAGGCCACTAGGTCAAAATCAAGGTCAAATTTTATTTCGGAATACAAAACTATGCATGTGGTCCAAATTTGAAGCCTGTACCTTCAAAAATGTGAAAGTAGGTCACTAGGTCAATGTGAAGTTCAAATTTTTTTTCAGTACACAAAACTATGCATGTGGTCCAAATTTGTAGAATGTAGCTTGAGAAATGTGAAAGTAGGTCACTAGGTCAAAATCAATGTCAAATTTAATTTTGAAACACGGAACTATGCATATGGTCCAAATTTGACGCCTGTGCCTTCAAAAATGTGAAAGTAGGTCACTAGGTCAAAATCAAGGTCAAAATTTTTTCCAGTGCACAGAACTATGCATGTGGCCCAAATCTGAAGGCTGTAGCTACAGAAATGTGAAAGTAGGTCACTAGGTCAAAATCAAGGTCAACTCATGTCAAGGTTCATCTTGCCACTCAAAAATATACATGTGGTCGAAATTTGAAGGTTGTAGCTACAGAAATGTGAAAGTAGGTCACTAGGTCAAAATCAAGGTCAACTCATGTCAAGGTTCATCTTGCCACTCAAAAATATACATGTGGTCCAAATTTGAAGGCTGTAGCTACAGAAATGTGAAAGTAGGTCACTAGGTCAAAATCAAGGTCAACTCATGTCAAGGTTCATCTTGCCCCTTAAAAATATACATGTGGTCCAAATTTGAATGTTGTAGTTATTGACAAGAACATTTTAAAAGCTTTTCCCTATATAAGTCTATATGAACCATGTGACCCCCTGGGTGGGGCCATTTTTGACCCTAGGGGCATAATTTGAACAAACTTGGTAGAGAACCACTAGATGATGCTACATTACAAGTATCAAAGCCCTAGGCTTTGTGGTTTGGACAAGAAGATTTTCAAAGTTTTTCCCTAAATAAGTCTATGTAAACCATATGACCCCCAGGGCGGGGCCATATTTGACCCTAGGGGTATAATTTGAACAATCTTAGTTGAAGACCACTAGATGATGTCACATACAAAATATCAAAGCCCTTGACCCTGTGGTTTTGGACTAGAGGTTTTTCAAAGTTTTTCCCTATATAAGTCTATATAAACCATGTGACCCCCAGGGCGGGGCCATATTTGACCCCAGAGAAATAATTTGAACAATCTTGGTAGAGGACCACTAGATGATGCTTCAAACCAAATATCAAAGCCCTAAGCTCTGTGGTTTTAGACAAAAGGTTTTCAAAGTTTTTCCCTATATAAATCTATGTAAAATATAGAAATAAACAAAGGGCCATAACTCACTCATAAATTGTTGAACCAGTCTGATTTTCAGGAGGACACAACTAGGGTACCAATACATCATTCTGACAAGGTTTGGTCAAAATCCCCCCAGTAGTTTCTGAGGAGATGCGATAACGAGAAATTGTTAACGGACGGACGGACGGACGGACGGACGGAATGACGGACGGACGGACCACGGACGCAGAGTGATTTTAATAGCCCACCATCTGATGATGGTGGGCTAATAAAAGGGAAGTAATTCAAATAAAATTTACTGTAAGTGAACAAAAAAGGGATCTGCCAAATAAAAACAAGAGCACTGCAATGAAGAACAATATACACAAAGCAAAGTGATATATGACCTTTGACCCCTAAGTGTGACCTTGACCTTGAAGCGAGTCATCCGAAACATGCACTATGCGCATCCTCTCAGTGTGGTGAACATCTGTGCCAAGTTTCTTTGAAATCCTTCAAGCAGTTCAAGAGTTACAGAGCGGACACAAAACAAACTGATATGGTCTTTGACCCCCAAGTGTGACCTTGACCTTGAAGCGAGACATCCAAAACATGCACTCTGCACGTCGTCTCGGTGTGGTGAACATTTGTGTCAAGTTTCTTTGAAATCCTTCAAGGGGTTCAAGAGTTACAGAGAGGACATGAAATTGCTAAGGGATGGACGGATGGACAGACGAACACCGGGGGTATAACATAATACGTTCCTTTGGGCGTATAAAAACTGCAATGTTCTGAATGCTGACATCATGTTATCAGGAAGATATCACAACCTCTCTTATTACTTAATAAGCATGATAATTTACCAAACTTTATGTGCAGGTCATGACAAGAAGCAAAAACCTCAATGTCAGGAAGCTGCTAACGTTGGCTTCAAAAAGTTATAATGGCGCCCAATGAATCTTCGTTGGTTAATGTGAAGCAAATTATTTCTCAATAAATTACTTTCTCTAACCAAAAAAATACAAGTTTTAAAATTCTAATTTATAAAATTGATCTGTTTCCTACTTTAATCTTTAACATATACATATATTTTTATACCTGTATTAAGTTTTCAAAAAAGATCTTAAACAATTATGCTAAGAGAATCAAAGACAAATGATTCAATTTATTATCTCCCTTTTCTGAAAAAGTAGGGAAATATACTTTCAAGACATTAAAAACTGAAAATGATAAACAGTGTACTTTATCCATACATTGTATTGCAAATTATTACTTCCCTTTAATGAAAAACTTTTGAAAGGCAACAAGAGATCACAGAGTGATCTTGGAACCCACCATTGAGCCATTTTTAAATGTTCCAAATTTCAAGACTAGCTCAAGGTCAGAATCAAGGTCAAAGTTCATTTTGCTACACAAAACTGTGCATGTGGTCTATACATATGGTCGAAATTTGAAAGCTGTAGCTTGAGAAATGTGAAAGTAGGTCACTAGATCAATTTCAAGGTCAAAGTTCATTTCAGTACACAAAACTATGCATGTACTTCAAATTAGAAGGCTGTAGCTTGAGAAATGTGAAAATAATTATGAGGTGAAATTTTACAAGGTCAAATTTTAATTCAGAACATAAAACTATGCATGTGGTCCAAATCTGAAGCCTGTAGCTTAAGAAATGTGAAAGTAGGTCAATCTCAAGGTCAAAGATCATTTCGGTACACAAAACTATGCGCGTGGTCCAAATTTGAAGGCTGTAGATTGAGAAATGTGGAAGTAGGTCACTAGGAAAAAATCAAGGTCAAATTTCATTTCAGAACACATAACTATGCATGTGGCCTAAATTTAAAGCCTATACCTTCAAAAAGGTCAATGTCAAGGTCAAAGTTTATATTTCGGTACACAAACCTATGCATGTGGTTCAAATTTGAAGCCTGTAGCTACAGAAATGTGAAAGTAGGTCACTAGGTCAAGATCAAGGTCAAATTCATTTCGGTACACAAAACCATATATGCAAGTGGTCGAAATTTGAAGGCTGTAGCTTGAAAAATGTGAAAGTAGGTCACTAGGTCAAATTTAATTTCGGAACATAAAACTATGCATTTGGTCCAAATTTGAAGCCTGTACTTTCAAAAATGTGGAAGTAGGTCACTAGGTCAATGTCAAAGTTTATTTCGGTACACAAGCCTATGCATGTGGTCCAAATTTGAAGGCTGTAGCTATTAAAATGTGAAAGTAGGTCACTAGATCAAACTCAAGATCAAAGTTCATTTCGGTATACAAAACTATGCACGTGGTCCAAATCTGAAGGCTGTAGCTTGAGAAATGTAAAAGTAGGTCACTAGGTCAAAATCAAGGTGATATTTCTTTTTTCTTTTTTTTTAATTAGGTTTAACGTCGCACCAACACAATTATAGGTCATATGGCGACTTTCCAGCTTTGATGGTGGAGGAAGACCCCAGGTGCCCCTCTGTGTATTATTTCATCACGAGCGGGTACCTGGGTAGAACCACCGACCTTCCGCAAGCCAGCTGGATGGTTTCCTCACATGAAGAATTCAAAGCCCTGAGTGAGGCTTGAACCCACATCGATGAGGGGCAAGTGACTTGAAGTCAGCGACCTAAACCACTTGGCCACGGAGGCCCCGGTATCAAATTCCATTTCGGAACACAAAACTATGCATGTGGTCTAAATTTGAAAAAATGTGAAAGTAAGTCACTAGGTCAATGTCAAGGTCAAAGTTTATTTCGGTACACAAACCTATGCATGTGGTCCAAATTTGAAGGCTGTAGCTACAGAAATGTGAAAGTAGGTCACTAGGTCAAGATCAAAGTCAACTCATGTCAAGGTTCATCTAGCCACTCAAAACTATACATGTGGTCCAAATTTGAATGTGTAGTTTATAAGATTTTTAAGGTTTTCCCCTATATAAGTCTATATAAACCATGTGATCCCCGGGGTGGGGCCATATTTGACCCTAGGGAAATAATTTGAAAAATCTTGGTAGAGGACCACTAGATGATGCTACATACCAAATATCAAAGCCCTAGGCCCTATGGTTTTGGACAAAAATATTTTCAAAATTTTCCCCTATGTAAATTATAAAAATAAACAAAGGGCCATAACTCACTCAAAAATTGTTGAACCTCTGATTTTCAGGGGGACACAACTAGGGTACCAATACATCATTCTGACAAAGTTTGGACAAAATCACCCCAGTAGTTTCTGAGGAGATGCGATAATGAGAAATTGTTAATGGACGGAAGGACGGACGATGGACCACGGACGCAAAGTGATTTGCATAGCCCACCATCTGATGATGGGCTAAAAATACATGCACAGAATATTTTAGCCACTAAGAAAAAAAAGAGAAATGTTACAAATATTAATCTTTTCTTTCTTTTAAATGTAAAACGTAAAATGCTTGTTTATTTTAGTGTCAACCATTCTGAAAGAGCCAGTAATGTTGGCTTACAAGACACCTACATATATTGAAGAGCATTCTTTTCTGATTCCTATCTTTAAATGCCATGCACCAGACAGCCAGGCAGTCACTAACCATCACTGAAGTAGCTGATGGTTCAACAACTGGTCTCTCTACAGTAACAAGACACGCCTCTGACAGGCTCAAACCTTCAACCTCCTGATTTCAGGTCAGGCACCTTATCCATTAGGCCACCACCATAGTTCTTCAATTAACTTTTATCATTGGTGTCCACCGAAGTAGCAAAATTAACATAATATGGTTTTAAATAGCATCACAAATCAAAATACTTTAGTATAGTTTACCAAAACTTCTGTGGTAATTGTTTTAAACTAATTTAATCTGTTAATTTATTTGTTTTGGGATTTTTTTTTTTTTGTTGGGTTTAACATTACACCGACACAATTATTGGTCATATGGTGACTTTCCAGCTTTGATGGTGGAGGAAGACCCCAGAAGCCCCTCTGTGCATTATTTCATCATGAGTGGGCAGAACCACCGACCTTCCGTAAGCCAGTTGGATGGCTTCCTCACATGAATAATTCAAAACCTCCGTGTGAGGCTCAAACCCACATCGGTGAGGGGCAAGTGACTTCAAGTCAGCGACCTTAACCACTCCGCCACTGAGGCCCCCAAGTTTTTGGGTTAAGCATCTTTTTTAATAGTATTTCAGTTCTACAGCAGCGGGCAGTTAACCTAACAGTTTTCCTGAATTCTGTAAATGTACAAGCATCTTCTCTGTAAGTATCCACAAACTTCTCCACATGAGGCAGAAATGCAGGATGAATGATTTAAAACATAATGTCTTCTATCAAACCATCACTGAGAACATATGCCTCGCCCAAGAAAATCTTCTCTCTACCTACTGAGCTAAGCTGACGGACTCTATAAAACTAATCTGTAGCATTTAGGTATACACAGTAATCAAGATATTCTGTAACTTAGCATTCTATCAACAATGCCTGAGTTTAATGCACTTAATCAATGTAATTAAGAAATAATAATTTCCCAAGCGTGGTTTATCACAGAATAACCCTTGTTTTGAGTTCTTATGCGTAAGAATATATCATGAATGCCGTATATTGTTTCGCATAATAACGAATGAAAAACTCGGGTCATTCTACGATAAATCACATTTTGGAACTTGTTATTACGATTCTTACACGACATACTAGTATCAACAGTGTTAAACAAGAGGACCATGATGGTCCTGAATCGCTCACCTCTTCCCACATGACCCAGTTTTGAGTATGACGTCGTTTTTTCTATTATTTGACATAGTGACCTAGTTTTTGAGCTCATGTGACCCAGTTTTGAACTTGACCTAGATATTATCAAGATAAATATTCTGACCAATTTTCATGAAGATCCATTGAAAAATATGGTCTCTAGAGAGGTCACAAGGTTTTTCTATTATTTGACCTATTGACCTAGTTTTCGAAGGTACGTGACCCTGTTTTGAATTTTACCTAGATATCATCAAGATGAACATTCTCACTAATTTTCATGAAGATCTCATGAAAAATATGGCCTCTAGAGAGGTCACAAGGTTTTTCTATTTTTATACCTACTGGCCTAGTTTTTGACCGCACGTGACCCAGTTTCGAAACTGACCTAGATATCATCAAGGTAAACATTCAGATCAATTTTCATGAAGATCCATTGAAAAATATGGCCTCTAGAGAGGTCAAAAGATTTTAATTATTTTAGACCTACTGACCTAGTTTTTGACCGCAGTTGACTCAGTTTCAAACTTGACCTAGATATCATCAAGATGAACATTCAGACCAACTTTCATACAGATCCCTTGAAAAATATGGCCTCTAGAGAGGTCACAAGGTTTTTTTATTATTTGACCTACTGACCTAGTTTTTTAAGGCACGTGACCCAGTTTCAAACTTGACCTAGATATCATCAAGATGAACATTCAGACCAACTTTCATACAGATCCCTTGAAAAATATGGCCTCTAGAGAGGTCACAAGGTTTTTCTATTATTTGACCTACTGACCTAGTTTTTTAAGGCACGTGACCCAGTTTCAAGCTTGACCTAGATATCATCAAGATGAACATTCTGACCAATTTGTATGGAGATCCATTCATAAGTATGGCCTCTAGAGAGGTCACAAGGTTTTTCTATTTTTAGACCTACTGACCTAGTTTTTGACCGCACATGACCCTGTTTCGAACTTGACCTAGATATCATCAAGATGAAGATTCAGACCAACTTTCATACAGATCCCATGAAAAATATGGCCTTTAGAGAGGTCACAAGGTTTTTCTATTATTTGACCTACTGACCTAGTTTTTGATGGCACGTAACCCACTTTCGAACTTGACCTAGATATCATCAAGATGAACATTCAGACCAACTTTCATACAGATCCCATGAAAAATATGGCCTCTAGAGAGGTCACAAGGTTTTTCTATTATTTGATCTACTGACCTAGTCTTTGATGGCACGTGACCCACTTTCGAATCTGACCTAGATATCATCAAGGTGAACATTCTGACCAATTTTCATGAAGATCTCATGAAATATATGGCCTCTAGGGAGGTCACAAGGTTTTTCTATTTTTAGACCTACTGACCTAGTTTTTGACGGCACGTAACCCACTTTCGAACTTGACCTAGATATCATCAAGATGAACATTCAGACCAACTTTCATACAGATCCCATGAAAAATATGGCCTCTAGAGAGGTCACAAGGTTTTTCTATTATTTGACCTACTGACCTAGTTTTTGATGGCACGTGACCCACTTTCGAACTTGACCTAGATATCATCAAGATGAACGTTCTGACCAATTTTCATGAAGATCCATTGAAATATATGGCCTCTAGAGAGGTCACAAGGTTTTTCTATTTTTAGACCTACTGACCTAGTTTTTGATGGCACGTGACCCAGTTTCCAACTTGACCTAGATATCATCAAGGTGAACATTCTGACCAATTTTCATGAAGATCTTGTGAAATATATGGCCTCTAGAGAGGTCACAAGGTTTTTCTATTTTTAGACCTACTGACCTAGTTTTTGATGGCACGTGACCCAGTTTCGAACTTGACCTAGATATCATCAAGATGAACATTCTGACCAACTTTCATAAAGATCCCACAAAAAATGTGACCTCTAGAGTGGTCACAAGCAAAAGTTTACGGACGGACGGACGCACGCACGCACGGACGAACGGACGACGGACGCTGCAGGATCACAAAAGCTCACCTTGTCACTATGTGACAGGTGAGCTAAAAAAATGGTAACTACTTTTTATGATATGAACTACACTTCGTGCTATGCACATGGATCATTCTATACATAGAGGATGATGTCACTACTTTGCACGCTCATGGGTTATCGCAAAATAACCTTTGATCAATTTTCTCCTATATGTATATAGGTTATTTGCTGGTGGTGTTAAAATTGGTAAATAAACAGAAGACAATAAATAAGAATGACATGCTTAGTAGCTGGCTATAAAAGGTAAGCAGACTAAAAAGAGGAAAATCTGAAGGCGGTCTTTAGCAGCTGTCGAATGATATTTACGAAAACAACAACAATATATTAATAAATTCATATATGAGCCGTGTCATGAGAAAACCAACATAGTGGCTTTGCGACCAGCATGGATCCAGACCAGCCTGCGCATCTGCGCAGTCTGTTCAGGATCCATGCTGTTCGCTAACGGTTTCTTTAATTGCAGTAGGCTTTAAAATCAAACAGCATGAATCCTGACCAGACTGCGCGGATGCGCAAGCTGGTCTGGATCCATGCTGGTCGCAAAGCCACTATGTTGATTTTCTCATGGCACGGCTCAATTATTATAACTGTAAAAGCTTTTATGCCACAGACATAGCAGTCTATATCAAAAGCACGAGAACTGCATGATTACTTGAGGAAATATTGATATATATATTTAGAATATGGTTATATTACAGATGCAAGCTTTGAAAAACAGGTATTGTGTTAATAATGCTCACTGAAGAATAATTTCCCTCGCCATATTTACATTTAATAATAACATAAATGAAATGGTTAACTCAAAACAAGACTCTAAAACAGAATTTATATTACTTAGATAAACATCAATAGGATCTGATTTTGTTTTAATTTTTGCACTCAAAACTTTTTTGCATTTACAAAATATCATTATGTTTTTTCTTATAAAATGATCTTTTCAAAATTTCAGAAGCATTTCATAAAATGGAAATAAATAATATTGTATTCTGTCTCCAAAAATATTGGAACATTTATTTGATTTCACATATTTCATTGTCTTTTTCATTGGCTGGTTCTTTACTACCTAGATATATTTGGCCAATTTAGGAATGGCAAAAAGTCAAACTAATTATTTTGTTTTCTTTTTCCTTGCTGAAATTTTAACATATCAAGATTCAAGCATTAACCAACTTTGAATCAAGTATTATATGTTCATGAAATACCTGTACAATGTGTAAAAACGTCTTCAATTCAATCAATAAAGTATACAAAATCTGAAAGTCAAAGTAGAAAGTCTGAACATTTCAATTACATTTGGAATTATTTTATTTCCTTTATTTCAATCAAAATAAAAAGTAATGAATCTGATATACATTTAAAGCTTTTTTTATAATTTGATTTAAAGGCACATCTGACAGACTCTTTTGGCCAATTTTTTTCCCCGGAAAATGTCATCTGTTTTCAGATAGAATGCTCATAATAGATGAAACCTGAAGATTTATATCAAAAATGCACTGTAAAAAAACAACTTTTTGTCATATCTTGAAAGTCGAAATACCAATATTTGTCACATTTTTGACAATTTTAGTTGAAATTTAACCGAAAGTTACGTAATTTTTCTTCCAAATTAGTGCAGTGACCCCTGATTACTTTCATAAATTTTAAAATATAGTAAAGATCTGGATCTAAGAATTAATTCTGGACAATACCTATTTTATAAGTTCTTCTTTTAAAAAAGTCATTTTTATATATAAATTGGGCATTTTTCACATAAACAAGAGCTTTCTCATTACAGCATTAAGGCTTATTAGTGAAGTGGATTTTCTATCTAGGAATAGGTATATTGTTCAAATTCAGAGTTATGGGTCTTGATGCTGTGATCTTGTTCATTTGTAACCAACATCTATGTGAAGTTTCAACAAAGTATCTGCATTTAAGATAGTAATTACCATGCAATAGTTTAACCTTTATTTTCCATGTCCAAAAAGGGGCATAACTTTGCTTAAATACAATTCAAAGTTATGGAACATACACCTATCACCATGTTTTATCCATCTTAATAATTTGTATGAAGTTTCAATTTAATATCGACTGACTTTGGAACAAGCAAAGCTTCAACCATGGTTTTCTTAGTCCAAGAAGGGGGATAATTCTGTTAAAACTCATATAAGAGTTATGGGACTTGATGCCACAATCTCCTTATCTTACCTGAAAGATGAAAGTGAAATTTTAACATAGCATCTGAAATGGTTAAAAATATGGTATTGTACTCTTTGAAAAACTTAACAAAAATTTCCAAGTTAAAATGTGACATAACTCAGGAAAAACTGTTCGCAGAGTAACACATCTTGTCATACTAATGTACACTGTCATTATCAGCAAGTACTGCCATATTCAATTGAATATATTAAATAATGAAAAAGATAATGGACTTTACAAAGATCTTTAACAGAAGTAGGCATGTATGCAGACGCCGGGGCTAGTGCAAGATTAAAAACATTTTTGCATATTTTGGTACTTTTGCATCTGTAAAAAATAATGCATGCAATAAATCAAAAGCAAATGCCGTGACTATATTCTTTGAAGTTAACAAATGAGCAAAAGTTCAGAAAAATCTGTCTGTATGAAGAAAACTGTCAGATGTGCCCTAAATTGACTAAATCATAAATAATGCAACAAATAACCTAGTACATGATAAGTATCTGGCAATATATAGTTTGTACGTTTGTGACAAAAAATCTTGAAATACTAACACTAGCTAACACATCAAAATATATATAAAAAAACATGATGAAATGTTAAAAATGTGTAATAAAATGTGCATTAATCAGTATCTTGCAATATTAGGTTAGTATGCTAGTGACCAAACAGTCGGAAATCTTGCTTAAGCTAACCTCGCAAACATTTTATAACTTGCCCACTAACCAAAATACAGCAAATTATACTGATGCTTGACCAAACCGTCATCATTTCATTTAGAAAAGGTAGGAAATGACAGGATTAGGACAACTGGTCAAGCAATCCAATTAATGATGCTTGACCCAACTGTGATTATTTCATACAGATGAGGTAAGGAAATGACAGGACTAGGAAAATTGCTTCAGCAATACACAGTGTTCTGACCATTGTTGCTCAAGCAGTGTCTCACCGTACTGAAATGACTTCAAGAACTAAATGTTAAAATATTTAAATGTTTTTAGTAGACTCACTTTCTTAAGCTGAAAAAAGAAATAAAACATACCTGAAGAAAGGGAGAACATCCAACAAAGTCTGTTTACATGGATTGTTGGACAATCTGGAATCTTTCTCTAACATATAATTGATCAAGCACCTAAGGTAGGTCTGAAGTATTACACGCCTTCCTTCAACCACTTTACTATCCTGAAACAGCAGAAGTATCAACACATTTCAAATCTAAAATTCTAACACCACTGATTTGTTTTCCTATTAATGAAGAAGACTGAACAATGTGTGTTATTATGCAACATGTATAGAGTTTGTACATCACAATTATTACGTCATAGCGTCAACATCACACAAAACAGGTAAATATTTGGTGACTATCCCTAAGATGTACAAGATAACCCTTAATAACGTATTAGATAATAATATGTATCTGAACTACAAACAATGATTTTATTCAAGAGCAAATTACTAAATGAGATATAGTATTTCTAAGGTAGCCACACATATCTCAATAAACTATTAAACTGGATACACAAAGGCATTTGACCTTACATTAAAATATCACAGAAAAATGGAAAAATATGCTATATATTCCAATAATGGCGTAAGACTATTCCATTCACTCAACTTGACTGAAGGTTGACCTAAAATATTTGAAACCTAGCTATCCTATTTAAAGACTTCGTCAAACAGTCAGTAATTAAAACTACAGCAGCACTGAAAGTATACTGATATACCTTATAACTTACTACAGTTTATTAAGTTGATGTATCACTGTTACAGTAATGATGACTTCAAAAGGGTGACCGTGAAACCTTGCAATTAACTCTTCATTACCAGTAATTACGTGTTTAAATGGAATTTTAGCATATATACCTTTTTTCACTGTCAGATGCAATTCTGTTTTGGATAATATCAGTTGAGCCGTGCCATGGGAAAACCAACATAGTGGCTTTGCGACCAGCATGGCTCCAGACCAGCCTGCGCAGATGCGCAGGCTGGTCTGGATCCATGCTGGTCGCAAACACTATGTTGGTTTTCTCATGGCACGGCTCAGTTAAAGATTATATCAACAATTACAAAAGTCTAAGAATTCTATAATTAGTTAGTTGGTTAGCATGTTCTGTCAAATGCTGTACTTTTCTTATATACACACTTTACCTTTTTACCAAAAGATTTCTTTGGAGGGAATTCAAACTTTCCAGTTAAAGGGTGTTTCTTCTTCATTTCACCATGAAGCTCATTAAACTGTTTGTATCGTTTATAAACATTCCATTCCTCATCCTTTATTCTTACATACACCTGAAATCAAACAGCATTTTTATATAACCTATTATCACTAAAATTGCAATTTTCACACACTATATTATTGTTTTTCACTGAAATAAATCTTCTTTTTTTTATTTTTACTGATTAGCTGAAGCAATTTTCATTCCCTTGTGCAGAGGATCTGTTACCACACAAATCCACATACAATTCATTTTTCAATTCAAAATATAATACTCTTAATAATAATAAATCTTAATATGATATTCTCTATTTACCTGACAAACACTGTAGGTATCTGATGTTGTGCCTCTCAGGAATTTTGATGATATCCATAAACTAATCAGACGTTTCTGCTGCACTTTTTTCTAAGTGTTAACAAGAACTATATTTACAGAATAAACATGGTTGTTGTCTGATGCCCTGTCTGCTATGTCTTATATTAACTGAATGTGTCTGCTGCACTATTCTCTTAGATTTTACAAGAAATTTAATTACCTAGTAAACATGATGTCCAGTCTCTGAGGAAGGTTGATGGGATCCATATGTTAAAAAGACGTGTCTGCTGCACTATTTTCTAGTTATAACAAGGACTGTATTTACCTAATAAACATGGTAGGTATCTGATGCCGAGCTTCTAAGGAAGGTTGATGGGATCCATACATTAATAAGACATGTCTGCTACACTATTTTCTAGTTATCACAAGGACTGTATTTACCTGATAAACATGGTAGGTATCTGATGCTGAGCCTCTAAGGAAGGTTGATGGGATCCACACATTAATAAGACATGTCTGCTACACTATTTTCTAGTTATCACAAGGACTGTATTTACCTGATAAACATGGTAGGTATCTGATGCTGAGCCTCTAAGGAAGGTTGATGGGATCCACACATTAATAAGACATGTCTGCTACACTATTTCTAGTTATCACAAGGACTGTATTTACCTGATAAACATGGTAGGTATCTGATGCTGAGCCTCTAAGGAAGGTTGATGGGATCCACACATTAATAAGACATGTCTGCTACACTATTTTCTAGTTATCACAAGGACTGTATTTACCTGATAAACATGGTAGGTATCTGATGCCTAGTCTCTGAGGAAGGTTGATGGGATCCACACATTAATAAGACATGTCTGCTACACTATTTTCTAGTTATCACAAGGACTGTATTTACCTGATAAACATGGTAGGTATCT
Source organism: Mercenaria mercenaria (assembly GCF_021730395.1). NCBI lineage: Eukaryota > Metazoa > Mollusca > Bivalvia > Venerida > Veneridae > Mercenaria > Mercenaria mercenaria. Next base: position 69,080,921 of record NC_069362.1, read on the forward strand.
GATGCTGAGCCTCTAAGGAAGGCAGATGGGATCCATACATTAATCAGGCGTGTCTGCTGCATACTCAAACTGTAAACATGACAAACATACTTGGTTTCTAGATGTCATTGACTGCTGAAAAAATCTTTTGGTCATAACATTTTCACATACTTAAATTATTCAAACAAGAGGGTCATAATGGCCCTGAGCACCTCATTCAAGTTCAACAGCCCAAACATAGCATAGCTGCCTTATTTTTTTAAAAAAAATTAACATGGTATTTTTCAATTTTGGTAGAGGAAAATACAAGAAACAATTGTGTGAAGTTATTACAAATGTTAAACGAGGTTTCAACAAGAGTGCTAAACAGCCACAAAATACACCCCTTTACAGCAAATTACTTTTGACTTTTAAAATACTCCACTCACTGGGCAGACTAGTGAATATCTGACACTGGACAAGAAGCGCTTGAGTTATTAATTGGACACTGTCAATTTTTGAAATTTTTAGTAATTCAGGGGCCATAACTCAATACTGACTGAGACTATCCTGCTGGTTATTGAACTTGTCAATATTATGCTCATTAACCTTGTGACTAAGTTTAGTGAACATTGGATGAGAACTACTCAAGTTAGAGAGCGGAGACACTGTCTTTTTTTCTTTTTTTGGCAATTTTGAGTAATTCAAGGGCCATAATTGTGGAGATATTAATCTGAACTGGCTGGTTATCAAACCTGACCTAGATTTTATAGAGATACACACTCTGTATAAGTTATGTTTAGTTCTAAGAAAAAACTACTCTTGTTATAGAAAGGCCACCGTCAATTTTGACCAATTCATAAACTTTTATCAAGTTTAAAAAAACAAACCAGCACATGAGGCAAAATGGAAAAAACTTTAAACACAAGTGTGTGTGTGTTCGGGTTTAACGTCTTTTTCAACAGTTTTTCAGTCATATAAACGACGGTGTCTACTTGTAGCAGTAAGCACAATGCCCAACTTTATAGTGCTACCTCAATGGAATATCACGCCGTAGATACGTGGCATGATATCCCACCCAGTCACATTATACTGACACCAGGCTGACCAGTCCTAGCACTATCCTCATAATGCTGAGCGCCAAGCGAGGAAACTGCTAGTACCATTTTATACGTCATTGGTATGACGCGACCAGGGATCGAACCCACGACCTCCTGCTCTCGAAGCGGACGCTCTACCACTAGGCTACCGAGGCGGTAAATACAAGACTGATAAATATATCTTCACACAAACTTTCTTAAAATTTGATCAAGGATTCTTAAGACCAAGTTTGGTTTTGTTCTGACCTGTAGTTTCAGAGGCTTAGATGTTTAAACAAAAGTATTGATGCCTGACATTGATGTTCACAAGGTGATCACAAAAAATCACCTAAGCGACAAGTGTTCAGGTCAGTTTTCATAGAATTGATTGCTTTACACCTAATACATACTGGGTAAACTTTAGTTAATCTGACATTTTACTTAAGTAAGGCTGGAAATAGTGAGATATACCAGATATGTAAAAGACAGCAATGTCAATTTCAGCATAAAACTTTATTTTATTGGTAGCAGAACTTCTTTTAATACCAACAAATATACCTTTCAGTGCCCATTGCAAGTAGATCATCAGTGAAGTTGATGTCATGTGGTAACTGCAAAAATAAAACAAATTGTGAATGCTAACTTTATGAACAATTTGCAGAACAGTCAAGTGAAGTGTGCTTTGACTTGCAATATTTGGTCTAAAAATGAAACATACCCATCCAAGCCTATTGGTCTTTAAATGATTGTAAAACTCAATGTCCATAACATACACTAAGGACGTTATGCTAGAATACCCTGTATATGAGATGGGCGAAATTTTTCTCAATAATAGAATTTCTTCAAACTTAGGATATTGAAGGGCAATCATCTAAGAAACAAAAATTTGTATTAACATGTAGCTGCGTTCAATAAATGCTTGATCCTGGTGGCATCCTTGTTGATACAAAGCAACCTAAGTCCAAAACAAGGTCATGTTCAAGGTCAAGGTCAAACTGAGGTCAGGTGATGTCTGAAGATGAGGAATGGTCACAGGTTACATCTGCATTAGTATCAAGTCATTCTAGTTACGGGTACTGATGCTAGACGAAACGGTCTCATTTGGTTAACCTCGTAAGGACGGACAAATGGATGGACAGGACAATCACTATATTCCTCCCGCATCAGCAGATGCCGGAGGCATAAAAATCATAGGTCAGCAGTACTGAAAAAGAGTTATCTGCCCTTGATGATTGTCCTTCAATATCCAAAGTTTGAAGAAATTCTATTGGGAAAAAATTCAGCCCCGAATTCTAGTGTACGCCTTTAAGTGCTGGGTTGGTAAGCATATTTTGTGAATCTGAATTTATGCTTAAATGAAATGAAATTATGCAAATGTGTAGCATTTCAATGATAAATGTATGACTTACTGGTCCTCTTAGGTCAACAAGTTCATTCTGTAATCGTTTGAGCATGTTTTCTCTCATGTTGAGTTGACGATGTAATAATTCATTGAACTCCATCAGTTCTCCATGCATCTCAGCCACCTGAAAATTAAATACAAGAGGGATGTACAAGTTTCTACCTCAACAGGCAAACACAACTGAGAAATTACCTGGGTAAGTTTCTACCTCAACAGGCAAACACAAACATAGATGACAAAATACCTGCATCAGTTTCTACCTAAGCTAGCATACACAACCGAAAAACTACATGTACCAGTTTCTACCTCAACAGGAAACAAAAGTGAGAAGTAACCTGTACACGTTTCTACCTAAACATGCAAACACACCTGTACAAAGTTTTACCACAAAACCCAAACAAATCCCAAGAATTACCTGTATCAGTTTTTTCTCATACTCCTCTGCCTCATGACTATAATCTGTCTTTGGTTTTTCAGGTGGAATTGTCGGCTGTGGTTCATCAACATGTATACCCAGATTTACTATAAATGAAAATTTTCAAATTAACCCTTACCCTGTTAAATTTCTATAATGAACATGTCCATCTTTCAATTTGGGCATAACCAATAACTGTTAAAAGGGGAGCTTAACAAAAAGATACTGACTGAATGGCCAACAGTGCAGATCTTGATCAGACTGCATGGAAGTGCAGGCTGATCAAGATCTACACTGGTCGCAAAGGCAGAATCAATCCTGTCCAGCATGATAAGGGTTAACAAGGATGTAGTTTAGGATACTATATGTAATTTGGCTAAAAATAGCCAGCAGTTTCATTTTGAAATGTAATTGTTATAGCACTGTAACAGTTTAGAATACTATATGTAATTTGGCTAAAAATAGTCAGCAGTTTCATTTTGAAATGTAATTGTTATAGCACTGTAACAGTTTAGGATACTATATGTAATTTGGCTAAAAAAAGCTAGTGTTTCATTTTGAAATGTAATTGTTATAGCACTGTAACAGTTTAGGATACTATATGTAATTTGGCTAAAAATAGCCAGCAGTTTCATTTTGAAATGTAATTGTTAAAGCACTGTAACAGTTTAGGATACTATATGTAATTTGGCTAAAAATAGCCAGCAGTTTCATTTTGAAATGTAATTGTTATAGCACTGTAACAGTTTAGGATACTTTATGTAATTTGGCTAAAAATAGCCAGCAGTTTCATTTTGAAATGTAATTGTTATAGCACTGTAACAGTTTAGGATACTATATGTAATTTGGCTAAAAATAGCTAGTGTTTCATTTTGAAATGTAATTGTTATAGCACTGTAACAGTTTAGGATACTATATGTAATTTGGCTAAAAATAGCTAGTGTTTCATTTTGAAATGTAATTGTTATAGCACTGTAACAGTTTAGGATACTACATGTAATTTGGCTAAAAATAGCTAGTGTTTCATTTTGAAATGTAATTGTTATAGCACTGTTACAGTTCATGTATAACGTGAAAACCTCTGATAAAAGAAATACTGTTGAGGAAGTTCTGCACATCTGGATTAAAAATATTTCTAAAATGTACAATTCAACCTGATTTTTCAAAACATTAGAATATAATAGTCATCCTCGGTATTCTCGCGTCACTGGTAATTTCGTGTTATTTCCATTTTGCACAGCAGCGCCACCTGGACATCGTTTACAAACAACCTACTTTCATTTTCAGTTCAAATTTTAATCAATTTATCCAGAATGCATAGAGTTTTGGTGAGTATGCTTTCAAAATAGTTCAAATACTTAAAATTTTATCCAATTAAACAAAAATCCTGTATTTTTCACTTGTTAACATCGTTTTTGCCAATGTTTTGTTTATGTTGTCTGTTATAAATAGGCCCGATTCGGATGAATGATGATCCCACAATGCCTCGCTTCCCTTTAATTCCCACCTCTGTACTATAATTTCCAACACGGACTGGATTTAGTGGTCACATATAAAGGTTCAAAGGTCGGGGTTCTGAGAAGGGACAGCTCTTTTAAGTGTACACACTGTCGAAATGAGTAAATTGTCAAGTACTGGGTGTGGAACATTTCACATAATTTTTCCGAATTGAATATTGTTATAATTAAATAGTTGTTTTTACAAACAGACACGGTATTCCTTAGTGTACCGGAAATAAACAAATGCGGTGGTATGTAACCTAACAATAATTCTACAACTACAACAACAACATTTTTAACGCGAAAATACCAAGGACACAATATCAAAATGGTAGAAAGTGTACATGTTGACACGTGATTGTCGGGAAGAGTATTTTAATTATATTTTGTGTCAAAACTTGTATGTTTTGATAGATAATGAATTATTTTAAGTTATTTATTAAACGAAAAAACTGTTACATCTTTACTTGCTTGCTTACTGTATTTATTGTCATTAGTACCGTGAGAATATAGGGGAACAGGCTATTTAGAAAATAAGTCAAAGAAAGAAGAAAGGTTGTGTGCTTTATTTTTTGGTTAGACTGATTTAAAACTTTGGACCTCATACAAAACTGAAATGTACGGAAAAATTGCAATTTTGATATTTCCGGGAAGAGATATTTTTGTACACTGTAGATTTTAAAGAATTTATTCAGTCATAAATAAACATATGGTTTATAATATGGTGAAATAAAATGTACAGGTTCCTCAGTTTGTTTTTGAGATATCTGCCTATGACTCAAGAGGTTTGCATACTTCACGCTGATTTTAAGACTTTACTTGAAACCATTTAATATTTCAAACATTTTACTATCATATATTATCTTGAGAAAAATAGAAACACTGCCAGTAACTGTTAAGGTAGTTCTGCACGTTTGAAAAATCGGAAGTGATGGTGTAACGTCATTTATCCGGAAAACATAGAATAAAGCCTGGATTCAGTGTACGGAAATGAAAATCAATCTATGAATTAATGGAAACCTGTGAGTAAATTTATTACAGTGGCACTGTTGCTATATTTCTTAAGTCAAAGTATGATATTAAAACATATGACACATAAAAAAAATCAAAATAATGTCTTAAAATTAGTGTGAAATGTCCGGTTCACTTTAATCATGATCAAATATCTCAACAAGAGGACCATAATGGTCCTGAATCGCTCACCTGTTCCCACATGACCCAGGTTTGAGTATGACGTCGTTTTTTCTATTATTTGACATAGTGACCTAGTTTTTGAGCTCATGTGACCCAGTTTTGAACTTGACCTAGATATTATCAAGATAAAAATTCTGACCAATTTTCATGAAGATCCATTGAAAAATATGGTCTCTAGAGAGGTCACAAGGTTTTTCTATTATTTGACCTTTTGACCTAGTTTTCCAAGGTACGTGACCCTGTTTAGAACTTTACTAGATATCATCAAGGTGAACATTCTCACTAATTTTCATGAAGATCTCATGAAAAATATGGCCTCTAGGGAGGTCACAAGGTTTTTCTATTTTTATATCTACTGGCCTAGTTTTTGACCGCACGTGACCCAATTTCGAAATTGACCTAGATATTATCAAGGTGAACATTCAGATCAATTTTCATGAAGATCCATTGAAAAATATGGCCTCTAGAGAGTTCAAAAGATTTTTCTAATTTTAGACCTACTGACCTAGTTTTTGACCGCAGTTGACCCAGTTTCAAACTTGATCTAGATATCATCAAGATGAACATTCAGACCAACTTTCATACAGATCCCATAAAAAGTATGGCCTCTAGAAAGGTCACAAAGTTTTTTTTTATTATTTGACCTACTGACCTAGTTTTTTAAGGCATGTGACCCAGTTTCAAACCTGACCTAGATATCATCATGGTGAACATTCTGACCAATTTTCATGAAGATCCATTCAAGGGTATGGCCTCTAGAGAGGTCACAAGGTTTTTCTATTTTAAGACCTACTGACCTAGTTTTTGATTGCAGTTGACCCAGTTTCAAACTTGAACTTTATATCATCAAGATAAACATTCAGACCAACTTTCATACAGATCCCATGAAAAATATGGCCTCTAGAGAGGTCACAACGTTTTTTCATTATCTGACCTACTGACCTACTTTTTGATGGCACGTGACCCACTTTCAGAACATTCTGATCAATTTTTATGGAGATCCATTCACAAGAATGGCCTCTAGAAAGGTCACAAGGTTTTTCTATTTTTAGACCTACTGACCTAGTTTTTAACCGCACATGATCCTGTTTCGAACTTGACCTAGATATCATCAAGATGAACATTCAGACCACCTTTCATACAGATCCCATGAAAAATATGGCCTTTCGAGAGGTCACAAGGTTTTTCTAATATTTGACCTACTGACCTAGTTTTTGATGACATGTGACCCACTTTCGAATTTGACCTAGATATCATCAAGATGAACATTCAGACCAACTTTCATACAGATCCCATGAAAAATATGGCCTCTAGAGAGGTCACAAGGTTTTTCTATTTTAAGACCTACTGACGGACGCCACTCGATCACAAAAGCTCACCTTGTCACTTTGTGACAGGTGAGCTAAAAATAAGCACACAGACCTGTCCTGAATCGCTCACCTGTCCCCACATGACCGAGTTTTGAACTGAGTATGACGTCATTTTTTTCTATTATTTGACACAGTGACCTAGTTTTTGAGCTCATGTGACCCAGTTTTGAACTTGACGTAGATATCATCAAGATAAAAATTCTGACCAATTTTCATGAAGATCCATTGAAAAATATGGCCTCTAGAGAGGTCACAAGGTTTTTTTATTATTTGACCTACTGACCTAGTTATTGATGGCACGTGACCTAGTTTCGAACTTGACCTAGATACCATCAAGGTAAACATTCTGACCAATTTTCATGAAGATCCATTCAAAAGTATGGCCTCTAGAGAGGTCACAAGGTTTTTCTATTTTTAAACCTACTGGCCTAGTTCTTGACTGCAGCTGACCCAGTTTTGAACTTGACCTAGATATCATGAAGCAACTTTCATACAGATCCCATGAAAAATGTGGCCTCTAAAGAGGTCACAATTTTTTTTTTATTATTTGACCTACTGACTTAGTTTTTGAAGGCACATGATCCAGTTTCGAAACTGACCTAGATATTATCAAGGTGAACATTCTGACTAACTTTCATGAAGATCCATTGAAAAGTATGACCTCTGGAGAGGTCACAAGGTTTTTCTATTTTTAGACCTACTGACCTAGTTTTGAACCGCACGTGACCCAGTTTCGAACTTGACCTAGATATCATCAAGATGAACATTCTGACCAACTTTCATAAAGATCCCATGAAAAATGTGAGTTAATCAAATTCTACACTGCAGAAAAAATTTTGATCCAAACGTGCAGAACTAGCTTAAATAAAGTTACTCACTGGCTGGCATTTATTCATAAAATGATTGGTATTTCCATATGCCAAGTACAGACTTTATTCTCTTATTTGAATAGATATGTTATTCCATTACAGTGCTTCCAGTTTATGAAATGTGCAGAAATACATTATAATCCAAAGATCTGAATAGCTTAAAAGAACATATTTCACAAATCATTTGCAACAAAGAAAGAGGGCTTTTATATTTCATCTACTGTTTTACATTAAGGGCAAATTAGAATAGAAATAATTTATAGCAAAACTGTGTTTTAACACTATTTATACACTCGGGCGGTAATACGTCGTACAAATAATTTCACTCGGGCTGCGCCCTCGTGATATTATTACGCCCAGCGCATAACTGCCCATTGTGCATAAATAGTGTTAAAACACTCTTTTTTTAATTATTTCTTAAGTAAAATATTTTCAGGTGGCAACAAGTCACTATAATTGTTATTTTTAATGGAACTGGTTTGCGTAATTGAACATACATGATATATGGCTAACTTGTGAACAAATAGGATAATTTGTGTTTTACTGTATATCATCGGACTGTGTAGTGGTTCTGGTTGTGTATGTCAAATAGTTGAATAGGCTAAATCTTTTACAAAATTACCATCAACTGAAGTTCCCTCAGTGCGTAACATCTGCACAGCATTTACATACTTCCTCAGCTGGTGTTTTAACAGCTCATTTTCTCTGTAAATAATACATATTACTCTCAACAAATATACACATAATACTGACAATTTTCAGGACTGCAACTGCTAAGAAGAAAATATAATCACACACATCAATAATGTGAAATAAGGCACTGCCTCAACTGGGAATCGATCAGACTTCATTTCATCCCATAACATTTGAAAAGAACTGTCTAATGAGAGCACGGAAGGACACATTTTCTAATTTGATAGTAAATATCTCATTCGGTATATCGCGGGATCGATCCCGATTTTCATCGCTACACATAGGATCGATTCCCTATCAATTTAAAGGAAGATTTTGGAATAAAAACAACACTGCCCACATTGTATTGTATTACAGGTAATTCCTACCTCTTGAATAGGCGCAGCCTCCGGAGAGGTATATTTATTTATACGAACTGTGCTCACTAGGTGCTTTTAATTACAAGTGAACACTACGTGTATATATACCATATATCTATATTTGTACTGATGTGCAAGACGTTGCGGTTCGGACAAATTATGTGGACGCTTATTAGGTACAAGGAAAACACGTATTCTTCCAAAAAATCCGAAGTCAGACGCTCTGTGCATTTGCCAGAAGTACACATCTTTTAATTCGACAGTATATACTAGTATCTCATTCGGTATATCGCATGTTACCATAGAGGGATCAATTCCCTATTACCTTTAAATCACACATTGTGCAAAAATGTATCTCTTGGGAAATAAACATAAAACCCTATATGTTCTATAAGCATAGCAAAATGTCTTCATAAAACTGATAGCACAGTGTGTCACTAAAAAGGCTAAAAAGCATAATTTAGGTAACTTGTAGTTTGGCTCTTCCTTCTCCTGCCTTTGTAATTCTCGTAACTTTCATGCCCTGTGAGTTTCATGCCATTAGTTTCAAGGATCTGTACTGTGTAACACTACCTTCTAAAATTGATAACACATTTTGACATGTGATTACAAACTGTAATAGAGACTTACTTTTGTAAGGCTTGTAGTTTAGCTTGTTCTTTTTCCTGTCTTGTAGTTTCTGTATGTTTCATGTCTTCTATTTCAGCTCTAAGTATTGACGAGGAATCCATCTCCTGTTCCAGCATTTGTTTTAATGATCTGCGCAAATATTAAAAAACACTAGCTATTTTAAACAAAATACAATAAAAAACATCATTCACAGTGGCTAGAGTGTTGACTTACACAGAAATCTACTCAAAACTGCTTGCTGTGATCTTTTTCTTAATCAAGTGTGCTAGCTTTCAATAAAGGTAACTTTGATGTAACATGTTGTTTAAAACAAATATGCATTGCTTCCACTTCCTTTTTATATCTATGAAAAAGAGACAGCAACATATGAGCCGTGCCATGAGAAAACCAACATAGTGGCTTTGCGACCAGCATGGATCCAGACCAGCCTGCGCATCCGCGCAGTCTGGTCAGGATCCATGCTGTTCGCTTTCAAAGCCTATTGCAATCAGAGAAACTGTTAGCGAACAGTCTGGATCCATGCTGGTCGCAAAGCCACTATGTTGGTTTTCTCATGGCGCAGCTCATATATTCTCAGCTTTGGGCAGAATTACTTAAAAGATGGAGTCTGGTGTATACTTTGGCAGGTTCTTTATGGGCGACCAAATATCTATTACATGTACATGTATGCATAGTGTGTGTATTCAAGGTGGCTGCTATAGTTCTATAACTCCCATCTACACACATGTAAATATTAAAGAAAATTTAAAATTCCAAATGTAGCTTTAGAAATAAAAGATCAAGCTGCACCCTTATATATTAATTTAAAATTTTAGATGAAGGGAGCAGTGGTCTAGTGAATAAGTTGTCAGCCACCAAACAGGAAGGTGATGGGTTTTAGAAATACTGGAGTAATGGCCTCACCTTCTCATATGCCATCAGTAACTGTTTTCAAGCAAGCTGACTTGAGAGTGATTAAAATCAGCTTAAAGATTTCCTCTCAAGCTATTATTTTGATAACCATTTTCATGGCGTGCAACAAAATTTTTTTTTTTATTTTTGTTGGATTTAACGCCGCACCGACACATGATAGGTCATATGGCGACTTTCCAGCTTTAATGGTGGAGGAAGACCCCAGGTGCCCCTCCATGCATTATTTCATCACGAGCGGGCACCTGGGTAGAACCACCGACCTTCCGTAAGCCAGCTGGATGGCTTCCTCACATGAAGAATTCAACGCCCCGAGTGAGGCTCGAACCCATATCGATGAGGGGCAAGTGATTTGAAGTCAATGACCTTAACCACTCGGCCACGGAGGCCCCTTGCTTGTAACAAATGGTATGTCCATGTCTGATCGGTTAAAATAATTGGGGTTTTCCTTTGTTATACTTTTGGTTGGCATATAAAAACAATGAAGTTACTGAGAATTGTTTGTTTGGTCGATAGTTTTCTTTATACATGTGATAAAATTGTTCACAAACTAGCCCCGTGTGAAAATAACAGAAGAGCTGTTCCCTATACGGTCGCTTAATAGGTATATTTTGCACGCAATTATACCTGCTGGTGTCGGTTTTATGTGGTCGCTGGTTGCATAATGGAAAAGTTGTTTAATAGAATGCATATATGAAGTAAAAACATTTTGGCGTTATTTGAAGCGTTTGTTTAATGAAAAGTCGCTTAATGTATGATGTCAATTGTACTAAACTAAAGTGAGAATTTACACAAGGTATTTAAACTTACTTATTCTGTTCTTCAACTTCATCTTTTCTCAGCATCATTGATACAACTGCCTTCTTTAGTTCCTCTGAAAGTGTAATGATATACAATAACATGTCCTTCTTAAAACTTTCAACTTAGTTCACATTATATTTCTTTGGTTTATGTTTATGTCATAGTTCATGTCGAGCTACATAATGCCTTGTCTAAAACTTAGTTCAGAAATCTTACAAGGATGTTATCATCATGTATTTGTCAACCATTTCAGATGGGCAGGATTAAACTGAATGGTTACAAATCCAAGCATCTAAATCAAGAACCACTGTAAAACAAACCATAAACCAAAAGAAGGCATTGTTTATTATAATTTTAACATGCTCATAACAAGAGCTATTAGAGGACAGCAAGACTCCAGTATTCAGCAGCCTTGTTATTAAAGAAAATTAAAATAATGAAGGTGCATAATTGTTTAAAACTTTAACACAGTGTTATGGAACCAGTACAATGCCTGTCAGCTCATCATAGCTGACAAGGTGTGAAGTTTCAATCCATTCCCATAAATTCAAAAATTTAGCCAGAAATTGTTAAGTTGGCAAGTTGATATGATTTTGTAAAAATCCAAATAATATTTATGGAACCTGTCCACTGTATGTCAGATCATCACAGTGGACAAGTGTGTGAAGTTTCAATTCATTCCCATTAGATGGTATTGAAATTATAGTTGTAAACAGGGCATAATTTCGTAACAAGAGGGTCGTTGACCCTAACGCGCTCACCTGTGTGTTTGTATAAGTACAGAGTTAGGTTTCTTTTATGTTAGTCTATATTTTATACATGTCACACACACTTTTGAACCTAGGGCAATAACTTGAATAATTATGGTAGTCATTACAAATCTGATATCACACGCCAAATATCAAGGCTCTAGCTAGTAGCTATTATTGATTCAGAGAAGATTTTTGAAGTTTCTTATATATAAGCCTATAGTAAGTACATGTCAGACACGGGCATGGCCATTTTATTGACCTTGGGGCAATAATTTGGTCAATTATGGTAGAGAGTCAAAATTCAAACCCTTTTTATCACATGCCAAATATCAAAGCTCTAGAGATAAGGATTTTTAAAGTCTGATCACTGAAAACCTATTATCAACAAAAAAAACCCTGTATTTTCAATGAACCGGAACCATTTAACAATTTTGAAAGAGGGCTATCCAGAGATCATTTGTGTAAAGTTTCATCAAAATACATTCAGTAATTTTGGAGGAGATGCTGTTTAAAGAAACTGATGATGAAAAGTGACCACTTCCTCTGGTGGCCATTTTTTTTTTGATGAATCAGAAAACAGGATTTGTAAAAAGTCACACAAGGAAAATTTGTGTGAAATTATTTTAAAATCAGGCTAACAGTATTATACAAGAAGATTTCCTAAGTTTCTACTATACACATAAAGGATAAAGTGACCACACCCACTAGCAGGGGTGTAGAAATCCCAATATTTTTCACTTGTCCACGGACAAATGAGACTTGAAAATCTACTTGTCCGCAGTCAAAATTTACTTTCCCGGATTTTCAACAGTTTAGCATGCAAATAATTCTTTATTTTGGACAATAATCTACAAGTAGTAACAAAAGCAAACATAATAAAGTGTAATACTGTAGCTTTTTCAAAAATAAGCTTTCGACACTTTAGCTTGTGTTCGTCCGTGAGGCCGTCAAGCATTTAACAAAAATACCCATCATGCCGTGCGAAGCCATGTGAGAAAGCATGAAACTTTCTGACTTCTGACTCGTACTAGCGAGCTCTTTGTGCTTTGACTACTGACTTCAATTTTTGTTGGCAGACGAAGTGGTAACAACGAATTAGTAAAAAACTTTGTGGTAATTGTTTACGTTTCCGGTTTCTATTTGCTGAGTTATCATGTACAAAAATCACGCGAGATCGAGACAAGGAACCAATCAGAACGCAGAGAAAGATATGCTAAATTTAGACACAGTATGGTTTTCCCAAAACTGGAGAAATCGAGAGGCCCTTGGCGGGTGAAACATCCATTTCGTACATCAAATTCTTTTATAAACTCCATAAACTTGAAGCACTGTTCAGAGTTTCTAAATTGTTCTTTCCTTTTTTTCATTTCAAACCAGAAAATTTGCGCTTGTCCATGGACAAACGGAATGCGAAAACTCACTTGTCCGCCGTCAAAAAGTCCCGAGTCGGACAAGTCAGACATAGGAATTCCACCCCCCTGACTAGCAGCCATGTTTTTTGACAAATCGAAATGATTTAAACAATCTTGGTAGAGGGTCAAACAAGAACCATTCGTGTAAAATTATTTTCAAATCAGGCTAGCAGTTTCACAAAAGAAGATTTTTAAAAATACTACTATATACATATCTATGGAAAAATGACCATGCCCTCTAGCGGCCATGTTTTTTGACAAATCAAAATAATTTGAACAACCTTGGTAGAGGGTCACACAAGAACCATTCGTGTAAAATTATTTTCAAATCTGGCAAGAAGTTTCACACAAGAAGATTTTTAAAGTTTCTACTATATACATACAGGGAAAAGTGACCATGCCATCTGGTGGCCATGTTTTTTGACGAATCGGAATAATTTTAACAATCTTGGTAGAGGGTCATACAAGGACCATTTGTGTAAAATTATTCTAAAATTGGGCCAGCAGTTTCACAAAAGAAGAATTTTAAAGTTTCCACTATATACATATAGGGAAAAGTGACCACGCCCTCTGGCCAGCATGTTTTTTGACAAATCAAATAATTTTATCCATTCCCATAAATGTTTACTAAGATATCAGGAGATACTGGCTAACATTAAAAAAATTCATCAAACTGGGACACCAGTGTTGATGCAACGAATGGGAGAGCGCAACAGCCCCTATGTGCAACTAAGCAGAACCGTTTGAACAACTTTGGTAGAGGACCATCCAAGGAACATCCATGCCAAGTTTCTTCAAAATCCATTCAGTGGTTCTGGAGGAGATGTCTTTTAAACACAATTGTTGACGACGGACGCACGCACGCACGCACGCACGCCAGACGCAGGATGCCTGACACAGCGTGATCCCAATAGCTCACCATGAGCATTGCTCAGGTGAGCTAAAAATGCAAAATAGAAAAGGAGGAGGATGGGGGTGGGAATTTTGTAAAGATGCGAAGTAGTTATGGAACCTGTCCACTGCATGTCAGATCATCACAATGAATAAGTGTGAGACATTTCAATCCATTCCCATAAATATTTACTAAGATATCAGGAGATACTGGCTAACATTAAAAAATTTCATCAAACTGGGACACCAGTGTTGATGCAACGAATGGGAGAGCGCAACAGCTTTACCTATTTTCCGGATATTCAACCTAAAAACATGCAGACAGAAATTATGATGGATTTTATTATTGACTTGTTTCTTTAATTGACAAAACAAATAAACCATGTTAGAATGCTGGTTTACCTGTAGACATCCTATCACTATGTATATCATCAGAAACATTTCCACCATCTCCCTGAGTTCTGTGACTGTAATACACAACAAACAAGAATTTGTTACAGAGTCTCTGAATAGTGGAGCTAAAAAGGGTCATAATTCTGACAAAATGCATATCAGAGTTTTGGCCTACACAGTCATCAAATGGTGTTAAGATGTGTGCAAAGTTTCAAAGCTGTACCTCTTATACTTTTTGAGAAAATGTGGACCTAAACAAAAATTTTAACCAAAGTCGACGCAAACACCGACGAGCAAGTGACGACAATACCTCTTACATTTTTTAAACAAGAGCTGTCGGAGGACAGCAACGCTCGACTATTTAACAGCCTTGTCGCTTGAATGAATAAGAAAGTCGAAAAAGGGGCATAATTTAGTAAAAAAGTAAAATAGGGTTATGGAACCTGCATAGTGCTTATCAGCTCATGACAGTGGACAAGTGTATGAAGTTTCAATCCATTCCCATTAGTGGGTACTGAGATACCAGCTTACATATAAGAATTTAACCCAAAAACTCCTAAGTTGAAAAAGGGGCATAATTTTGTAAAATGCAAAGTTGAGTTATTGACCCTTTGCACTGCACGTCATATCATGAAAGTGAACTAGTGTGTGAAGTTTCAATCCTTTCCCATTAGTGGATACTGAGATACCAGCTTACATACAAAAACTTAACCAAAAATTTCTATGTTGAAAAAGGGGCATAATTTTGTAAAAAATCAAAATAAAGTTATGGGACCTGCTTTGTGCATGTCAGATCATGACAGTGAACAAGTGTGTGAAGTTTCAATCCATTCCCATTAGTGAGTACTGAGATACCAGCTTACATACAAAACCTTAACCAAAAAATTCTAAGTCGAAAAAGGGGCATAATTTTGTAAAAAAGCAAAATAGAGTTATGGAACCTGTGCAATGTAAGTCAGTTTATCACAGTAAATAAGTGTGTGAAGTTTCAATCCATTCCCACAAGTGGTTACTGAGATACAAGCTTACATACAAAACCTTAACCAAAAATTTCTAAGTCAAAAAAGGGGCATAATTTTGTAAAAAAGCAAAACAGAGTTATGGAACCTGTGCAATGTAAGTCAGTTTATCACAGTGAATAAGTGTGTGAAGTTTCAATCCATTCCCACAAGTGGTTGCTGAGATACCAGCTTACATACAAAAACTTAACCAAATCGGGACGCGGACGCGGACGCGGACGCCGACGCGGACGCCGACGCATGGGCGAGTCCAATAGCTCTACTATTCTATGAATAGTCGAGCTAAAAATCAGAATGATGAGCTAATAAAACTGTTGTGAAAAGTACCTCATCTACCATAACTGAACTCATTTGTATGCCCAGTGATAACATTCTAGTAAACATAAATGTATATAAATGAAGCTCTAACATAGTGTCATTACACACATCCATCTATTGAAAGATACTTATTACAGAAAGAGATCTTTCCATAAACCTTCAGTAATGTTACAAGTGAAGACATGCCAGATTATAACATACCTTTCATTGAAGCTGATCTGGGCTTGCCAGATTATAACATACCTTTCATTGAAGCTGATCTGGGCATGCCAGTTTATAACATACCTTTCATTGAAGCAGATCTGGGCATGCCAGATTATAACATACCTTTCATTGAAGCTGATCTGGGCATGCCAGATTATAACATACCTTTCACTGAAGCTGATCTGGGCATGCCAGATTATAACATACCTTTCACTGAAGCTGATCTGGGCATGCCAGATTATAACATACCTTTCATTGAAGCTGATCTGGGCTTGCCAGATTATAACATACCTTTCATTGAAGCTGATCTGGGCATGCCAGATTATAACATACCTTTCATTCAAGCTGATCTGGGCTTGCCAGATTATAACATACCTTTCATTGAAGCTGATCTGGGCATGCCAGATTATAACATACCTTTCATTGAAGCTGATCTTGGCTTGCCAGATTATAACATACCTTTCACTGAAGCTGATCTGGGCATGCCAGATTATAACATACCTTTCATTGAAGCTGATCTGGGCTTGCTGTAGAGCAAATGTAGCTGACTGTATATCCTCACCATTGTAAGCAGATAATGTGTTGGAATCATCTGTAGACAGAATAAACTGTAACATTACACTCATCACAACACCATTTATTCAAAGATTTTTCCTGTTTGATTTCTATTTCTGACACTCCTCAACAACCAAACTACTGAAGTTATTGTTAAAAGGTTACCATGCTAAATTTCTATAATGAACTTGTCCATCTTTCAATTTGGACAGTACCATTAACAGTTAAAAGGGGTGCTTACCAAAAAGATACTGACTGAATGGCGAACAGTGCAGATCATGATCAGACTGCATGGATGTGCAGGCTGAACATGATCTACACTGGTCGCAAAGGCAGAATCAGTCGTGTCCAGCATGATAAGTATATTACTATGGTGGCTCTATTATACATTTGTAAAATTTGAAAAGATTTAACATCCATGGTAGACCCTTTATTCAGTGTAAAGGTATCGAGAGATGTCTAGAACAGTAACTTTATTATGTGGAAGGGCATCCGCAAATATGGAATATAACAAATGACTCACATGACCGTCCCAGTCCAGTATCATCATCTTCTATAGCACTGCGCCCTCCAGGGGTCACAGGGGTCATTATAGTTCCACTCATCTCCATGCTAAAATGTTAAAAAGCTGATTTTTCATGGGAAAGAATTTTGAAAATCGAAAAGAACAAGGTTCGCATTTAATGACCTATACTAACATACTGTTACCAACCAGAACATTTCACTTCTGTACTGAATTTATTTTAAACAGAAGGGTTTTGATCAAAACATGTATATGATTATTGCTAAAATCACAAATAATCCAAAAAAGGTATTTTTTCCTATATTTTGAATAAATGAAAATGTGTTTCTAAATGAGCACAGTCAAAGTTCACAAAAGCAGGTACAGCTTCTTTTACAGAATTAAGATCTTTTTCGCATTGGACGCATTGGTCGAGTGGGCTAAGACGTTTTCCTACGGAGGTGAAGGCCCCTGGTTCGAATCCTGGCTACTCCCATTGTGGTGTGTCCTTGGGCAAGGCAGTTTATCACGACTGCCTCAGTCGACCCAGCTGTAAATGGGTACCAGCAAATTGCTGGGGGTAACGTATAAATGATTTTAACTGTTCTTAAAATAGGGTCACTCAAAAGCTCCACAGAGCTTATGTTAATTGTTTCACAAAGCGACGGTAAATAAAATTTACCTTTACCTTCAGCAGTCATACCCAAATAGAAACTTGTTTCAGATTTGTTTTAAAGGTTGTCTATCCATAACTGAAAACCTTCTACTTATTTGCATATAAATATTATAATAATCTGCCCCCATGCCCAAGTTGTTAAGTCTTTTAAGCCAGTAATTTTACATGTTTTCAGGTTATAGGTTCAAACCCCACTTTAGCTATTTTTCCTAATCTTTATTTCTTCTTTTTTTTACCTTTTGAACCATATTTTGTTAGGTGTGTAGCACAAGTTTAAATTTTCACAAACGAATCTGCAAATGAAAATTCTATTAATGGGTTATCTGTATTCAACTTGATTCTTTGAAAATCTACATGTTAATTTTCAGGGTACTTTACTTCACTGAATGTGTTGCATATGTTTTCTAATAAAGTTTTATTAGAACATCAACTTTTTTGTAATAGTATTTATGTTAATTTCATTTTAATGACAAATTTCCATTCAAAAACAAATCCATTACAAACACTAAAAGGCTTGTGTGTTTTAATTACATCAGAAAATTTTGATTTGCTTTTATCAGAATTCATTATAAGATATCTATCAACATTTATTTTGTCTAAAAATGAGCCGTGCCATGGGAAAACCAACATAGTGGCTTTGCGACCAGCATGGATCCAGACCAGCCTGCGCATCCGCGCAGTCTGGTCAGGATCCATGCTGTTCGCTAACGGTTTCTCTAATTGCAATAGGCTTTGAAAGCGAACAGCATGGATCCTGACCAGACTGCGCGGATGCGCAGGCTGGTCTGGATCCATGCTGGTCGCAAAGCCACTATGTTGGTTTTCCCGTGGCGCGGCTCAAATGATTAGTATTAAAAAAGAAACGATCAAAATACATGCTCTGTGTTCCATTTTAGGTATACCTGAACCTAGGCAAAAGGTGTCTGCCCCTTATTAAGATCAATGTTTATGTCCGATTTGATTATTAATGAGGCTGTAGGTAAAAAGATAAAGCGAAACTGAGACGCTTGTCATAAAACATTTCAGTATTGACAGAGTGATGCTGATCGACTTTTTGGTACCTGACCCAAATCTACCAGATGTTTGACCCTCACCTAGACCATCTTTATGTAAAGTTAAATAACAATATAGGCAGTATATAAAAGGATATAGTGAAACTAAGAAGCTTGTCATATAACTTAAACCTGCACTATTAAAATATTTGATCCAAGTGACCTTCAACTTCTGGAAACCTGGTCCTAAACTAACAGATGTCTGCCCCTTATCAAAGGTTAAGAAGATATAGACAAACTGAGAAGCTTGTCATAAAACTTTAACCAGAATGCAATAGTGACACCGATGCAAACAGCAACGCCACTCCAGGAAAAGTACAAAAGCCCCCCTTATTTGTCTAATGAGTGAGCAAAAAAGAGGCATAATTATAATAAAATAAGAGCTTGAGTTATGTAATTTGCTCTGTGGCATGTGGGAAGTTTGACAGCATTCCGCCAAACGGTTCAGAGAAACCTACTTACATGAAAAACTTTAACCAAAATTTCAATGTTGAAAAAGGGGCATTATTCTAAAATAATATGAGCTAGAGTTGTTTAACTTTACTGACTGTGATGTCATCTAAAGAAGTGAAAGACATGTGTGAAGTTTGAAAGCCTTTGGCTCGGCAGTTTAAAAGCGAAACTTAAACAAATATTTCTTTGTTAAAAGGGGCATAGTGTTAACAAAATAAAAGTTATGTAATTTGTCCAGTGAGGTTTTCTTATGATGCCAAATACATGTTTGAAGTTTGAAGACATCTACCCTAGTACTTTTTGAGGAGCCTGCTTACATGCAAAACTTTAATGATGCAAAAGCAGATGCCAACATGATGCTGACTAAATAACATCAACAAAAACTAGTATTTGGAAACTTTCAAATAGTCGAGCTAATAACATAGTTTTTCTATCAAGTAAAATGCATATCTCTACATTAATCAAAATAAATTAATATTAGTTTGACTTTCAATGTGTTCTTTTAAAACCCAATTCATAATTACACAAATTTGGGTCTTATCTAGAGCTCTGAATATTTCCCTCTCCAGCTAAAAATTGTGGAGTCTGCTAACCAAAGGTGTTTTAGATGAATGAATAAAGGGAAAGTCACATACTGACAATGCACAAACCTATTATGAAACTATTAGTACCTTAATTCAAAGTCTGCTGAACTGAAAGATCCCTGGCTCCTTCTGTTATCTGATCTACCTGAGGCAATACTAGGCTCTCTACTTGAAGATCTAAGAACATGTGAAGATTGTATATTGGCACCATTTTGGAACACATCATCTGTTTGGTTGGACTGTAACATTGCACCGGATTGATTATTTTGAGTCATTGCACCTGATTGGCTATTCTTTGACATAGTACTTAACTGGCTATCTTGTGTCATTGCACTTGCACCATTGTCTATAGTTTTAAACCCAGCACTTTCAACATTAGCACTAATTTTTGAGCTTGAAGTCACAGATTCCTGTGAAATTGTCTGAAACTGTTGCGCTAACTTTTCTGATGCATCAGATGGTGAGCCAAAACTGAAACTTCCGCTCTTCCCTGTCTGATTTACCCTGGAGAATCTCCCTAAACCAGAGTCATCTTCATCAAAACTAACTATATGCGACACTTTTTTCTTCTTCTTCTTTTCCTTTTTCTTCTCTCGATCTAACAAAGTGAAAAGCAGTTCTTATTTATAAAATCCTGATTAAATCATGTATTCTTTGTTTATTCCCTGAAAATGAAACAATCCCTCATCCAAATGTCCTTCATGTGCTAGTAGTATCCTGTAAGACTCGTTAAATGAAAATAACAGAACCCGTAGCTCCAAAAAAACATTTTTCAAATCACATGATAAATATTATTTAAATTATACGTAAATCTTAATTCATCAGTTAAATCACATTCCATTAATATTACATCCTCATCAATTCAAGTTTAATTTTCGCATATTTTCTACATGCTTTTTACAACCACAAAACTAACATAAAGATATGTTTAATATGAACATGGAAGTAAATTGGGCCATGCATTATCATTTCATATAAACTTGTAGATTAACTTTTCCTGTGACCCGACAGATGAGTTTATTTATCATGTGTTTAATCAGAACTGTTTGATATAACATGTTATCTCTGACAATCAACAATACAAATACTGTGTAATCAGTATGACCCAGTGCAACACAGTCTGTATCAAAAGACATCTTTTTGCAGTACTCTTACTGACACAGTCATGTATTTCCTTGTATCCTTCTAAAAGCTACAGTTATCACTGAACATCACATGAAAAGACAGGTGGGTCATAATTTGAATACAAGGAAGCTAGTATAACTTTTTCTTGTTAACAGGGGCTGATCCTAGATTTTGGTACAGAGTTGGTGGACATGTCAGGTGTGCCCCCTTGTAGACCAGCATATTGTTAATCTGGATTAAAAATCACAAGCTATACAACTCTTTCAATATGTGTTTATTCTGTATCCTAGATTTCTGAAATATCAAACTGAACTAAAGATGCATACAAGTTTCTCTTGAATAGAACTAATGTTTGGGTTTGCAAATAACAAGTACATCACACTGTTGAATGGAAATTGGCATTCTTGTGAGTATGACTAAACAAAATTATATCAAAATATTCTTGCAGCTTGACTATAAATATTTCCTTATTTACAGACAGACAGGGCGTCAAGTGCTTTTGGGAGTCAAAAATATAGGTAGGATCCTGAAATATAGGTATTTGGGGGCCAGAAATATAGGATTATATAGGTTGCTTATAATGAAGAAAACAAGTCAGACAAGTGTTTTATCCTCCTCCACCACCACCAGCACTCTCTTTTATTAAACATAAAATACAAAGGAACAGAAAAAGTGGCTACTTTTATGATGTTAAACAAATAACATTTTAACATATATCTTACTTTCATAATAAACTATCAATTCATCAACAGACAAAACTTTACCAATACTGGTACTCAAATCAGTTTAACAGGGAATTAGGCAAACCAAGCCATATTGCTAACAACATATATCAGTACATTGTTAATACAAGTATAAAATATTGTGTTGGGCCTGCATTTGGACATGAATGAAAAAGAAAACAATTATAATCAAACCATCTACAGAACAAAATTACAAGAGGACCATGATGGTCCTGAATAGCTCACCTCTTCCCACATGACCAAATTTTGAGTATGACGTCGTTTTTTCTATTATTTGACATAGTGACCTAGTTTTTCAGCTCATGTGACCCAGTTTTGAACTTGACCTAGATATAATCAAGATAAAAATTCAGACCAATTTTCATGAAGATCCATTGAAAAATATGGTCTCAAGAGAGGTCACAAGGTTTTTCTATTATCTGACCTATTGACCTAGTTTTTGAAGGTACGTGACCCTGTTTTAAACTTTATCTAGATATCATCAAGGTGAACATTCTCACTAATTTTCATGAAGATCTCATGAAAAATATGGCCTCTAGAGAGGTCACAAGGTTTTTCTATTTTTAAACCTACTGGCCTAGTTTTTGACCGCATGTGACCCAGTTTCAAAATTGACCTAGATATCATCAAGGTGAACATTCAGATCAATTTTCATGAAGATCCATTGAAAAATATGGCCTCTAGAGAGGTCAAAAGATTTTAATAATTTTAGACCTACTGACCTAGTTTTTGTCCGCAGTTGACCCAGTTTCAAACTTGACCTAGATATCATCAAGATGAACATTCAGACCAACTTTCATACAGATCCCATGAAAAGTATGGCCTCTAGAGAGGTCACAAGGTTTTTTTATTCTTTGACCTACTGACCTAGTTTTTTAAGGCACGTGACCCAGTTTCGAACGTGACCTAGATATCATCAAGGTGAACATTCTGACCAATTTTTATGGAGATCCATTCACAAGTATGGCCTCTAGAGAGGTCACAATGTTTTTCTATTTTTAGACCTACTGACCTAGTTTTTGACCGCACATGACCCTGTTTCGAACTTGACCTAGATATCATCAAGATGAACATTCAGACCAATTTTCATACAGATCCCATGAAAAATATGGCCTTTAGAGAGGTCACAAGGTTTTTCTATTATTTGACCTACTGACCTAGTTTTTGATGGCACGTGACCCACTTTCAAACTTGATCTAGATATCATCAAGATGAACATTCAGACCAATTTTCATACAGATCCCATGAAAAATATGGCCTTTAGAGAGGTCACAAGGTTTTTCTATTATTTGACCTACTGACCTAGTTTTTGATGGCACGTGACCCACTTTCAAACTTGATCTAGATATCATCAAGATGAACATTCAGACCAATTTTCATACAGATCCCATGAAAAATATGGCCTTTAGAGAGGTCACAAGGTTTTTCAATAATTTGACCTACTGACCTAGTTTTTGAAGGCACATGACCCACTTTCGAACTTGACCTAGATATCATCAAGATGAACATTCTGATCAATTTTCATGAAGATCTCATGAAATATATGGCCTCTAGAGAGGTCACAAGGTTTTTCTATTTTTAGACCTACTGACTAGTTTTTGATCGCACGTGACCAGTTTCGAACCTGACCTAGATGTCATCAAGATGAACATTCAGACCAACTTTCATACAGATCCCATGAAATATATGGCCTTTAGAGAGGTCACAAGGTTTTTCTATTATCTGACCTACTGACCTAGTTTTTGATGGCACGTGACCCAGTTTCAAACTTGACCTAGATATCATCAAGGTGAACATTCTGACCAATTTTCTTGAAGATCTTGTGAAATATATGGCCTCTAGAGAGGTCACAAGGTTTTTCTATTTTTAGACCTACTGACCTAGTTTTTGATGGCACGTGACCCAGTTTCGAACTTGACCTAGATATCATCAAGATAAACATTCTGACCAACTTTCATAAAGATCCCATGAAAAATGTGACCTCTAGAGTGGTCACAAGCAAAAGTTTACGGACGGACGGACGCACGCACGGACGGACGCACGGACGGACGACGGACGACGGACACCGCGCGATCACAAAAGCTCACCTTGTCACATTGTGACAGGTGAGCTAAAAACAGTTTCATACATCTACTTCTGACAGCCACCTATCTCGAAACTGACTCTTATTAGCAGGCATTATGAGGCTTAATTATGAAACATTAAGGCTTATTCTGAAAACAAAATAAAAACGTGCATTTCCTATTCACATTTTTATACATGAAAGCTTTAAGAAATGGAAAATATTCCAACTGAAAAAAGAACTTCCATTACTTAAAGCTTTCCTAAAGCTGGGCTGGGCTGGGTCGCTACACCTGAAAGGAATACAAATTTCAATGCCTAAAAGGTAACAGCATATTTATAAACTCAATTATCATAGAATTACTTCTTTTTTAATGGTTTGAATGACCTTTGTATTCCTTGCTTACCACAAAATTTCCAGATTATAGGTATTTATAGGTATTTTGGCAAAATATAGGATTTTATAGGTTATTATAGGTAGAGGGCTAAAATATAGGAAAATATAGGTAAATATAGGTAACTTGACGCCCTGGACAGATAAATGCTTTATCAGAGTAGATATGATATGCAAAGTGGCACTAAAATTAAACTGTCACAAAGGTTACAAAACTTACTAAAATGACTTTCAAATGCAAATATACATACAGAGTTTTCAACAGCTATTGTATGTGACAGAGCTTACAACACTTACTTTTACTTGCTTTTGTAACAGAGCTTACCAAGATTACATTCACCAATCTGTATTTTCTAAGAGCTTACCAGGATTACCTTTACAAGCCATTATATGTAACAGAGCTTACCAAGATCACATTCACCAATCTGTATTTTCTAAGAGCTTACCAGGATTACCTTTACAAGCCATTATATGTAACAGAGCTTACCAAGATCACATTCACCAATCTGTATTTTCTAAGAGCTTACCAGGATTACCTTTACAAGCCATTATATGTAATAGAGCTTACCAAGATCACATTCACCAATCTGTATTTTCTAAGAGCTTACCAGGATTACCTTTACAAGCCATTATATGTAACAGAGCTTACCAAGATCACATTCACCAATCTGTATTTTCTAAGAGCTTACCAGGTTACCTTTACAAGCCATTATATGTAACAGAGCTTACCAAGATCACATTCACCAATCTGTATTTTCTAAGAGCTTACCAGGTTACCTTTACAAGCCATTATATGTAACAGAGCTTACCAAGATCACATTCACCAATCTGTATTTTCTAAGAGCTTACCAGGATTACCTTTACAAGCCATTATATGTAACAGAGCTTACCAAGATCACATTCACCAATCTGTATTTTCTAAGAGCTTACCAGGTTACCTTTACAAGCCATTATATGTAACAGAGCTTACCAAGATCACATTCACCAATCTGTATTTTCTAAGAGCTTACCAGGTTACCTTTACAAGCCATTATATGTAACAGAGCTTACAAGATCACATTCACCAATCTGTATTTTCTAAGAGCTTACCAGGATTACCTTTACAAGCCATTATATGTAACAGAGCTTACCAAGATCACATTCACCAATCTGTATTTTCTAAGAGCTTACCAGGATTACCTTTACAAGCCATTATATGTAACAGAGCTTACCAAGATCACATTCACCAATCTGTATTTTCTAAGAGCTTACCAGGATTACCTTTACAAGCCATTATATGTAATAGAGCTTACCAAAATGTCTTTCACCTGCTATGGTATGTAACAGAGCATACAAGGAGGACTTTCACATGCTACTATATGTAACAAGAGTTTACCAGGAGGACTTTGGCATACTAGTGTAAAACCTAAACTTAACAGGTGGACTTTCAGATGCTGCTGTAACTAAAGTTACCAAGTGGAATTTCACCAGCTATAGTATGGTATGACTATTTACACACAGTTTAACAAAATCTAATACTGTCCATGTATCAAAGGGTCATAATGCTGTTCTTCAAAATGTGGCAGTCACATTTTTGCTATAAACATAAATTGTACTAATTTCTTGTTAAATCTTATGTTTATAATTGTTTTTCTCATACAAATGTTCAAGGTTTGTCTATTTCTTAACATGGTTGGAAATATTAACAAATCCTTTGTTTTTGATTACCTCCCATTATGACTCTAACTGTGCAAGTTCATGTGCAAAAATAAGCCAATATTGAAAGTGATATTTCACTAACTATGTGACTAAGCATACTTTCTATTTGGATAGTTGCTCTATCTTTTTTTTGACATATAAGTAAAAGCATAAACTCAAGGAACTTTAAGACATTTATTTGAACAATGCTGATCTATGCAATGGCACAGATTTTTTTGTATATGTAAAGTTCCATAATACTGCAATTACATTGTCTACAGCAGTTGTGCAAGGTAAAGAACACTATTCTGCAAAACCAGGCCATATTCACTGTGAGAAGCATCATCAGTTATTTTCTTTATTTGGCAGTAGAATAATATGCCAAATAAAATTGTGTTGCACTTAGGACACAAAACTGTTTTTATGCATGTTTTTTAAATGTTTGTGAAACAGAAATGATCAATTTCTGGAGCATGTCTTGGCTGACTATCTGTTAGACTTATCTTCAGTATAGCACACAGAATAACACCAGGGCTAGGGATGATTGTAGTAAAAACAGTGAATGTCATGCTTTTACTAAATTATTATGAAAACCATCCACATTCACTGGCTTGTAATAGAACTTACCACAAAGACTGTCACTAGCATACAAGAAGAACTTTCACCAGCTATGGTATGTAGCAGAGTCAATATTACTTTCACCAGCTAAGGTATGTAGCAGAGTCAATATTACTTTCACCAGCTAAGGTATGTAGCAGAGTCAATATTACTTTCACCAGCTAAGGTATGTAGCAGAGTCAATATTACTTTCACCAGCTAAGGTATGTAGCAGAGTCAATATTACTTTCACCAGCTAAGGTATGTAGCAGAGTCAATATTACTTTCACCAGCTAAGGTATGTAGCAGAGTCAATATTACTTTCACCAGCTATGGTATGTAGCAGAGCTAGTGAATATTACTTTCACAAGCTAAGGTATGTAGCAGAGTCAATATAACTTTCACCAGCTAAGGTATGTAGCAGAGTCAATATTACTTTCACCAGCTATGGTATGTAGCAGAGCTAGTCAATATTACTTTCACATGCTATGGTACATAACAGTGCTTTTACAGATTCTGGTAGGTAACAAATCTTACCAAGTGGACTTATACAGGCTTTGACAGGTACAAAAAACTTACCAAAGAGACTGTCACACCCTATAATAGATAACAGATCTAGCCATGTGGACCTTCACTATCTTTGACTGGTACCAGAATTTATCAGATAGACTGCCAATGCTATGGCAGATAACAGAGCCAGGATCTTACAAGGAATAACTTCACAAGCTATACTAGAGATGCTTTTGAGAAAAGCGCATGTTTCCCTTGACTGCCTAATCATCTAAATAGTAAGTCAGTCTTTATATACTGTTTACTTAATCCACATGTGCATGCGCTTTCCTGACACCAAAAGGACGCCTATACTACTAGTAGGGGTAAAACTGTGCAAGAAATCTGAGTGTTTTTGGTAAATCAAGGGCCATAATTCCGAAGTGCCTAAGCCGATTTGGCTAGTTATCGAACTTGGTCGAGCACTTATTGGCAGACACATTTTGTTGAAGTTTGGTGAAGATCGGATGAGAAATGTTCGACTTAGAGTGCGGACAAGCTTTGTGATAGACAGATACACACACACAGACTGGAGTAAATCAATATGTCTCCCACACCACTGTGTGGTGGGAGACATAATTAGGTAACAGAACTTACCAGGAGGACTTATGCTATAACAGGAAAGAGAACTTACCAGGAGGACTTATGCTATAACAGGAAAGAGAACTTACCAGGAGGACTTATGCTATAACAGGAAAGAGAACTTACCAGGTGGGCTTTCACCAGCTATGACTGGCCTAAGTTCCTCCTCTGGTTTCACTGTTGACGCTGGGAGGTTACCAACATTGACAACTGTTTTAGGAGTTTGCAGTACTGTGTTTAACTCAGCATTATCAACTGTGATAGCAAACAAAATTGAATCCAGTCCTGCAATAACATGTATACAAATAATATTATGAGAAGCAACTTTTGACATTAATGTTTGGCAAATACAGGCCGTCTGTCACAATAAAAAGCTTCTAAATAGCTGTTTTATAAGTGATCTGCTGTTCAACATCTTTTTTTAACAAACTATTAAATGAAACAAATATATACAACACATGGGTTTCCTCATGACAGTTGTTTCAATATCATTTTCTGTTAATGCACTTGTATGTATTTAGGTAATAGCTCACAAATAAACCTCAAATACAATTTTTGATTGTATCAAAAATGTATAATTCTGCTACATGTCTGCAGAATGATACTGTATATTCCCAAATTAATGCCTCTATCATATTTTAAAACAAATTCTTTTTTAAGTTTATTTAGATCTTGAGTGAATACCAGAATATGGTTGAGCTATAATATAGTTCATTCATTATTTAAGAAATTTTTTTTTTTTCGGTGTTCATGCGAAATGAATGACAGAATAGGATCGGCAAATCTATGAATATTAAGTTTCAAGTCAATAGCTTTGATAGTAACAGAGATATTTGACTTTATCAAAAGCTAACCAATGGTGATGACGACGCCAGGGCGAGTGCAATAGCTCTACTTTTTCTTCAGAAAGTCGAGCTAAAAAGTCAGATAGATAGTAGAAGGATACAGCCCTATGTTTGGTGCAAGTCAATAGAACAGCATTTCATGCAGATATTTTTTTCTTCATCTCCTACTGCACTTTCAGCAGAATCATTTGAATAAGTTTGAAAAGTCGATAACAAAATGCAACAGTTGACACAAAAGTTTTGTTAAAATAAGATGATGTCAGGTAAATGTTTATTCTATTTAGCGCTCTTGAAGAAAAATAATTAGTTTACAACAAAAAGATTCACCTCTAGCCATCATTGGGAGCATGCTGTTCTTTTCCTGGTCTCTTAGAAATGCCCAGCTGTTGTAAAACTGACTGAAATGAAAATGTTTACTGCTAAAATATTATGTTGTTACAAAGCAAAGAAGGATTGGTAAGAAGTGTTTTCTTGATCAGAACAACTACCTTTTTAAATTATTAACAAGAGATCACAGAGTGATCTTGGCGCCCACCAATGTGCCATTTTTGAGTGTTCCAAATTTCAAGACTTACTGACTAGCTCAAGGTCAAATTTCATTTCCGTACACAACACAAATCTATGCAAGTGGTCCAAATTTGAAGGCTGTAGCTTGAGAAATGTAAAAGTAGGTCACTAGGTCAAAATCAAGGTCAAATTTTACTTCGGAATACAAAACTATGCATGTGGTCCAAATTTGAAGCCTGTACCTTCAAAAATGTGAAAGTAGGTCACTAGGTCAATGTAAAGGTCAAAGTTTGTTTCGGTACACAAAACTATGCATGTGGTCCAAATCTGAAGGCTGTAGCTTGAGAAATGTAAAAGTAGGTCACTAGGTCAAAATCAAGGTCAAATTTTATTTCGGAATACAAAACTATGCATGTGGTCCAAATTTGAAGCCTGTACCTTAAAAATGTGAAAGTAGGTCACTAGGTCAATGTAAAGGTCAAAGGTCATTTCAGTACACAAAACTATGCAAGTGGTCCAAATTTGAAGGCTGTAGCTTGAGAAATGTAAAAGTAGGTCACTAGGTCAAAATCAAGGTCAAATTTTATTTCAGAATACAAAACTATGCATTGTGGTCCAAATTTGAAGCCTGTACCTTCAAAAATGTGAAAGTAGGTCACTAGGTCAATGTCAAGGTCAAAGTTTTTTTTCGGTACACAAAACTATGCATGTAGTCCAAATTTGAAGGCTGTAGCTTGAGAAATGTGAAAGTAGGTCACTAGGTCAAATCAATGTCAAATTTCATTTTGAAACAGGAAACTATGCATATGGTCCAAATTTGATGCCTGTACCTTCAAAAATGTGAAAGTAGGTCACTAGGTCAAAATAAAGGTCAAAGTTTTTTCCAATGCACAAAATTATGCATGTGGTCCAAATTTGAAGGCTGTAGCTACAGAAATGTGAAAGTAGGTCACTAGGTCAAAATCAAGGTCAACTCATGTCAAGGTTCATCTTGCCACTCAAAAATATACATGTGGTCCAAGTTTGAATGTTGTAGTTACTGACAAGAACATTTTAAAAGCTTTTCCCTATATAAGTCTATATGAACCATGTGACCCCTGGGGCGGGGCCATATTTAACCTAGGAGGATAATTTGAACAAACTTGGTAGAGAACCACTAGATGATGCTACATTACAAATGCCAAAGCCCTAGGCTTTGTGGTTTGGACAAGAAGATTTTCAAAGTTTTTCCCTATATAAGTCTATGTAAACCATATGACCCCCAGGGCGGGGCCATATTTGACCCTAGGGGTATAATTTGAACAATCTTAGTCGAAGACCACTAGATGATGTCACATACAAAATATCAAAGCCCTAGGCCTTGTGGTTTTGGACAAGAGGTTATTCAAAGTTTTTCCCTATATAAGTCTATATAAACCATGTGACCCCCAGGGCGGGGCCATATTTGACCCCAGAGAAATAATTTGAATCATCTTGGTAGAGGACCACTAGATGATGCTTCATACCAAATATCAAAGCCCTAGGCTCTGTGGTTTTGGACAAGAAGGTTTTCAAAGTTTTTCCCTATATAAATCTATAGAAATTATAGAAATAAACAAAGGGCCATAACTCACTCATAAATTGTTGAACCAGTCTGATTTTCAGGGGGACACAACTAGGGTACCAATACATCATTCTGACAAAGTTTGGTCAAAATCCCCCCAGTAGTTTCTGAGGAGATGCGATAACGAGAAATTGTTAACGGACGGACGGACGGACGGACGGACGGACGGAATGACGGACGGACGGACCACGGACGCAGAGTGATTTTAATAGCCCACCATCATCATGATGGTGGGCTAAAAAGTCAAAACAACACACATTTTGACAGAAAATAGATCCCAGGTTTACCCTACGTTTAAACAAGTTAAATCATCAGTGCTTCCACTTTCAGCAGTTCATATAACAGTGCAGCTTAATGAATACATTATTTCTTAGACACTATCAGATACAAAGAGTTTCTATTATAACAGCTAGGATATGCATGTTTTTGAGGGCATGGAATGATATCATCAGGTGTAATCAGTTTTGTATCTGTATATATCTCACCTTGTACAAGTTTCTTGTACTTCTATTGGCCAAGATTGATATATACATGTATCTGTTTAGTTATTTTCCGATATGAATTTGGTTAAAACAAAATGGCTGCCGCAACGCTGGCATAATCAAATCTAGTCCTATTGCTATGGTTCCAGCTAAACATATCTTTTATGAGATAAATTTAGTGTTCATTACAATTTTTGTCCTTTAACATATGTGAAAATAGCCATAATAAGTGAAAATAGATGAACAGTGACTCCGTATGAAAGGTTATGCTGAGGCTTTGCTGAATTCGCATTTACAAGCTAAATCATTCCAAAGCAAAGGATTAAACCTATTCTTAACTCAGCAGTTTGTTGTAGGGGATCATTTACTCTAAATACAAGATAAAGGATTTAACTAGAAATAGCATGAAAGCAGAAGTTTCCCTCTAACAAGTGTTCACTAAGTAAAGAAAGCGGTCATAATCATTTAACTCACCTCTGTAATATATCACTTCAAACTAACATGTACATGTATTTCTCTAACAACTGTTCTTTGAGTAAAACTCACAGTCACCACCACTTCACTCACCTAAGTAATGTATCAATTTCCACTAACATGCACATATATTTACCTAATGAGTGTACACTGAGTGAAGCACACAGTCACCACTAAACTCACCTCGGTAATGAATCATTTTCCATTAACATATACATGTATCTCTCTAATAAGTGTTTATCAAGTAATGTCCTCAGCCATTATCACTTAACTCACCTCAGTAACGTATCACTTTCCACTAACATATGCATGTATCTCTCTAACGAGTGTTCATTGAGTGATGCCCGTAGCCATGATCTCCCTCGACCAGAATCACTGTTAATGTTTTTCAGGTTCATAAATCTGTCTGCCTCATGTCGAGTCAGTACTTCCTTCACATAATTCCAGAACACTTAACAAAAAGGGAAACAATTAACTTTCATAAAATCATCACTGTAAAGAACAAAGCAAATGATAAACACAGCAGGGCCAGTATTCACTTTTGCCATTAAGTGCAATTTCAATCCGGTTAACTAAGAGATATCTTGCCATGACTTAATAGCCCAGGTATGTATCTGTTTGTGGATACTTTGTTAGTTGCACAATAGTTTTGCAGTTCATGATTACGACATAAAGTAAAGATTCTGTTTAAATTTTGTTGCCAAAACCTTGAAAAGTGATGAACTGGAAACTGACCTTATGTAAAGACAAGAGCACCACCTTGCGGGTGCTGACGCTCATCTGATTTTTTTTTGATTAATAGAAAAATTGTCCTAACCATGATTTTCTAAGTCCAAAAAGTGCCATAATTCTTGCAAAAAGCAGGATAGAGTTATGTTTCTTGATGTACATAGTCAGCTTATGATAGTGAACAACTGTTGCATAATTCAAAGCAATAGCTTGAATAGTTAAGGAGAAAAGCTGACCTAAACATAAAACTTAACCAATAAATCTGATATTTTCTAAGTCCAAAAGCGGCCATAAGTCTTGCAAAAAGCAGGACAGAGTTATGTTTCTTGCTGTACATGGTCAGCTTATGATGGTAAACAAGTGTTGCAAGTTTTAAAGCAATAGCTTTGATAGTTAATGAGAAAAGCTGACTTACACATATTACTCAACCAAGAAAACTGACTTTCTAAGTCCAAAAGGGGCAATAATTCTTGAAAAAAGCAGGATGGAGTTATGTTTCTTGATGTACGGGGTCAGTTTATGATGGTGAACAAGTGTTGCATGTTTCAAAGCAATAGCTTTGATAGTTTAAGAGAAAAAGTTGACCTAAACATAAAACTTCACCAAGAAATCTGACATTTTCTAAGTCCAAAAGCGGCCATAAATCTTGCAAAAAGCAGGATGGAGTTATGTTTCTTGCTGTACAGGGTCAGCTTATGATGGTGAACAAGTGTTGCAAGTTTTAAAGCAATAGCTTTGATAGTTTAGGAGAAAAGCTGACCTAAACATAAAACTTAACCAAGAAAACTGATTTTCTAAGTCCAAAAGGGGCAATAATTCTTGAAAAAAGCAGGATGGAGTTATGTTTCTTGATGTACAGGGTCAGCTTATGATATTGAACAAGTGTTGCAAGTTTCAAAGCAATAGCTCTGATAGTTTAGGAGAAAAGTTGACCTAAACATAAAACTTAACTAAGAAATCTGATATTTTCTAAGTACAAAAGGGGCTATAAATCTTGCATAACATAAATATCATAAAACTTAACCAGGCAACGCCGACGCCGATCAAGTGATGACAATAACTCATCATTTTTTTTTCAAAAAATCAGATGAGCTAAAAATGACTTTATTAGGATAAATCTAGCCTGGCTAGGCTCAAGTTATCCATGAGTACAGAAGACTTCAACAAGCTGACAAAGTAAAATTGCTATGAATTATCCCTATAACATATTTAGGTGATCATAACCTCACAAAGTTAACAATCACCTAAAACATGGTGGTGACCTGAATACCTTCTCTTTAATCTACCAAGCCCAAATCAAAAGGTTTTTTGTGTGTGACTTGCTGCTTTATTTCCCGGAGTCCAGATATAAGTTATACATCATTTTATAGGTTTTCAGGACTTGTTAATGATCTTTATCTTAATTTCAAGATATCGTTTAAAAAAATCAATTTCCTTGTGTAAAATTCTGGCCAATGAAATATGTTACAATGTTTATGTTTTTTTCTAACTTTTACATTTTTTTTCATAAAAAATCACTTTTATTCACTTTCATAGCGACTCAGATTTTAACAATCTGTCTCTAAAACCAATATTTAAAATTCTGAAAAGTGCTGTCCAAAATGGTTGAAATTAACAATGCAAAATACCCTATCAAAATTGTTTTTCATGATAAATTCAAAACTAATAGAAGTATTTTGAAAACTTAGTTCCTATTACTGCCTTTTCTTCAGAATAATGGGAAATGTCCTATATTTAAAGAGAAATCACGCAAATAATTATCTTGTAACTGAAAAGTGGATCAAACAGTAGGCTTGGCACCGATAATTCCTACACAGTTCTGTATGCCCCATCCATCTAACAAACAACAATATACATTTCAAATTTACATCTCAAGAGCTCAAATCAATAACAAAACTGTGTTCTCTTTAAATACAACTCTGACATCTTATTCATGAAGTTTTACTGACCTAGATCTTTCTCAATAGGCTTATCAGCAAACATTTCTGCCACCTTTGTAAGACCAGTCATTTCTGTAACTTGCCTGAAACACAATGTTTGATATAAAGATTAGGTTTCACTTATCATTGATCTGACACACAATAAACAGTAGAACTACAGAAACAACGAATCACTGGACTACATTATTGCCGACAATAAGCAATCCCCAAACAGTGGTCTCCCCTTACAGTACAGAGACAAAGAGTTTTATCTCATAAATCCTTTTCATTATTTGATATAACAGTTTAGTTATTGAAATCACTTTGGGTATTTTTCAAAGATTTAAGGCAAATGTGGGTGATAAAATGAAAAAAATATTTGAATTCCGTAACTGTATTTGTCCTTTGCCCTAAATGCACTTTTAATCCCAATAGCATACCTTTGTTTCTTTTGCCTTCTAACCTCAAAGCAATGGTAACTAGAAAATGCTTTTGTAAAAAAGCGCATGTCTCCCCCAATGCAAAGTCCTATAGGCAAGAAGTCAATAGGGGTCAGGAGCGAAAGTCAAAGAGACACTGATGGTTGGCTGCAATAGGGATCATCTACTTGGCATGTCCAGTCATCCCGCTAAATTTCAACACTCTTGGCCTAGTGGTTCTCAAGTCACTGTTCAGGCTCCTGTGACCTTGACCTTTGATTAAGTGACCTCAAAATAAAAAGGGGTCATCTACTCTGCATGTCCAATCATCCTATTAAGTTTCAACATTGTAGGTCAAATGGTTCTTAAGTTATTTCCAAAAAATGATTTTACAACAGGCCACTGTGACCTTGACCTTTAATAGACTGACCCCAAAATCAATAGGGGTCATCTACTCTGCATGTTCAATCATCCTATGAAGTTTCAACATTCTGGGTCATGTGGTTCTAAGTTATTGATCAGAAATGGTTATCAATGTTCAGGCCTCTGTGACCTTGACCTTTAACGGAGTGACCCTAAAAACAATAGGGGTCATTTACTCTGCATGAACAATCATCCTATGAAGTTTCAACATTCTGTTTCGAGAGGTTCTCAAGTTATTGATTGGAAATGGTTTTCCATGTTCAGGCCCCTGTGACCTTGACCTTTCACAGAGTGACCCCAAAATCGTTAGGGGTCATCTACTCTGCATGACCAATCATCCTATTAAATTTCAACATTCAGGGTCAAGTGGTTCTCAAGTTACTGACCGGAAATGGTTTTCAATGTTCAGGCCCCTGTGACCTTGACTTTTAATGGAGTGACCCCAAAATCGATAGGGGTCATCTACTTTGCATGTACAATCATCCTATGAAGTTTCAACATTCTGGGTCAAGTGGTTCTCTAGTTATCGATCGAAATGGTTTTCAATGTTCAGGCCCCTGTGACCTTGACCTTTGATGGAGTGACCCCAAAATCAATAGGGGTCATCTACTCTTCATGACCAATCATCCTATGAAGTTTCAACATTCTGGGTCAAGTGGTTCTCTAGTTATTGATCGGAAATGGTTTTCAATGTTCAGGCCCCTGTGACCTTGATCTTTGACGGAGTGACCCCAAAATCAATAGGGGTCATCTACTCTTCATGACCAATCATCCTATGAAGTTTCAACATTCTGGGTCAAGTGGTTCTCTAGTTATTGATCAGAAATGGTTTTCAATGTTCAGGCCCCTGTGACCTTGACCTTTGACGGAGTGACCCCAAAAACAATAGGGGTCGTCTACTCCAGCAGCCCTACAACCCTATGAAGTTTGAAGGTTCTAGGTCAAATGGTTCTCCAGTTATTGCTCGGAAATGAAGTGTGACGTACGGACTGACAGGGCAAAAACAATATGTCTCCTGGGGGAGACATATTAAATTCTTGAAATGTTTATACTCAATGTAGAGCGGGTTTCAATAATGACAGATGAAAGTTGATAAAAAAAATTAAGTTGCTCTTACTTGGAACTTTATTATGCTTATTAAAATCTGTCTGCTACACTAACTAGCCACTAAAGCTTTATCCCTGATAAGCCTGAGAGGCACAACTGTATTTTCTGCTGAGTATAACACAATAACTAGAGAACTTACTTGAGAGCTGCTATAGCCTTGGTTTCTCCCTTCATACCATGCTGCAGGACACTCTCCCATGCTGCACACAGACAGGACACTCTGAAATGTAAGAAGTACTATAGTACTGAATTATATCATGTATCGAAATTTGTTAATCATGGGCCCATATATTTTCTGATAGAACAAAAATTCAAAGAAATACTAGGATCAGAAAAGAAACTTCTTGAAAACAAATGTTAGTTAAATAATTTACAATGCATTTCTCGAAATGACAAAAACCTTGAAAAATTCC
This sequence comes from Mercenaria mercenaria, assembly GCF_021730395.1. Taxonomy (NCBI): domain Eukaryota; kingdom Metazoa; phylum Mollusca; class Bivalvia; order Venerida; family Veneridae; genus Mercenaria; species Mercenaria mercenaria. Next base: position 69,117,559 of record NC_069362.1, read on the forward strand.
ACTACTGTCACTGATGCAACTTAGCAATATATGTTACATGTATTCTAACAATTTTTCTAACTCAACACTTGCTTTTTGGTTGTTATGATATCTCTGTCAAATGTCGACGTGTTTCAATGAAAATTGGACATAGTATTCAACTTACACTCATCAAGAGAACACATTGCAATTCCAACTTGGGACACTATTCGGCATGTGAACATTACTGTGAAATCATTAATATTCATGGGAGACTAATTTTTGTGGATTTCGTGGTTGAGTCAATCCACGAAATTTAATCCCAACAAACAAGTAAATTTCCCATTCATTTTATGTTCAAAAGTTGAAATCCACAAATTCATATCCCCATGAAATTGCTGTTTTGACCAAAAACACGAAATTTCATGCCCACGAAATTTAATGATTTCACAGTAGTTGATTTGTAAAATCTGTATGGAGAAATGTGCACAAGTTGTGCAGTGACTTAACCTTTACCATTCTAAATTTCAAAAGTGGACTGGTCCAACTTTCAATTTGGGCAGTACTACTTAGTATTCAAAGGGATGTACTTAGTATTCAAAGGGATGTTCACTGAAAATTTACTGACTGAATAGCGAACAGTGCACACCAAGATCAGCCAGCATGGAATCACTTGCTGCCAGCAGGCTAAAGGAAGGAGAACAAATTCTCAACAAAAAGCAAATAATCTTGTAGTTATGTCTTACTGTTACTGTTATTAACACATATTGAATCATTAAACATTGTGTTCGATTTTCATTGAAATTCATTGAATCTGACCGACATACTGCAGAGGAAACAAAACAAAAGAACAAGACTTAGTTTGGAGTTAGAAACAATGTTAAATATATCATGTATATCAATATTTAGCTTGTAGAGAAGAACAGAAGTTAGTACATATATATACCTAGCATCAGTGTCTGTGGCCAGTTCTGTCCTTCCACCAAACCGTACCTGGCACTGAGAACAGAAAGTGATACAGCTATATACAAGATATACAGATATAAACGAATTCAACAGAATTTCAGAACAGTAGCATGTAAACTACCATTTCACTACAAATTTAACATAGTATTACTACCAATTAGACTGTTGAGCTAAAAAGATTTAAACACATATAGTAGACTGCCATTAACACACAAAAATTAATCTGGTGGAAATCGATGAAGTGATACCTGTTTAACAGCATCCAGCAATCTTGTCTGCAAGCTCTGTTTCTCTTGGGCATGTGCATCATCCCCTGAAGTTCAATTCAAAAACACTTGTTAATCAAATGTGCAAGTAAATTATCATAAAGTCATCTCAATTTTTTGAATTCAATTTATTCAAATGTCCCCCTTTGTCAAGTACATGTGCATAGACTCTAAATATAACATTCTTGCTATGTGTACAAAACTTAATTTTGTTGGCATGGAATGGATGGTTTTAAAATGGCTATTTTGTAAAAGACCCAACATGCATATTTTAACTGCTTTTATTTCTTCATTACGATTTGATTTTGTTTACTGATTAAAAAAATCCAAGAAAATTAGTCCCCCACTAAACATTAATGAGTAATGAATTTACAATATACATAAAATAAATATATTGGCAGCATGTTCGTAATGCCAGTAATCTACATTTGCATAAATTATAAATCCCAGTTATGTTCTACTCAATCATTTGAGCTCTGTGTCTAATGAACTTTGGCCTTTGCATTCAGAAGGAAAACGGCAATAACAGAACTATAACATTACTAGCATGAAACAAAAAGTGAAATGAACACAAAAAGTACACTGTATTACAATACTGTAGAAAGAAATCACATTGAAAGATTCTTTGGCAAAGCTAATAATGTTATACAAAAACATTAGAGCTGTCACAGGAGACAGTGCATTCATATATTTCGATGCTGGATAGTGAAACTGGGCAATCTGAGGAAGCTGGAGCTGTCACTGGAGTGTTTAATTACTTCAATGTGGATGAAGATATTGAACAATAGCTTAAGTCTGTGTCAAACGTATTTAGCAATAACAGAGATAGAGAAGTGTATCAAAACATTAAATATGTATAAAAGGGACATAATTCATGGAAAATTTCTGCAAAAGTAATGCACCATGACATTGGGTCATATCATGTGGCTAATAATGTGGAGCAACTCTTTGAAGTTTGAATCAAATAAGTGAGATAGAGCAGAAGTGAAACATAACTTGAACCTGAAATTCTAGTAAAAAAGCACTTTTGTGCCAGCATCATGAACATTGTGTCATATGATGTGGGTGACCATGTGGAACAACCGTTTTAAGTTGGAATATAATCCATACAGTAACAACACAGATATATGGGGGGGAAAGCATCAAAATTAAACTGAAATTCAAACCAAAAAGGGGACATAAATCACTAAATATTTGTGTCAGATTTATGGACCTTGTGTCATATGATGAGGATGATGATGTGGAAGAACTACTGTTAGTTTTTCATTGATTTGACCTAGTGACAGAGATTTAAACCAAAGATAGTCCAGCACTTACTTATTTTATTATAATTAATTTATTCAATGGGACAAGTACATCCCAAGGAAGATTACAAGAATTGTACTAATCCATGTTTTAATCTAAATGACACAATGCATGTCAAGTGGGCAAATCACCACAACACAACACAGTGCCAGAGCTCCCCCAAGATACTTATAATTAAGCATATTATGTAAGAATCTTTCCCACTTAATTACTATGATGAAAGTACAAATATATTATCATTGGTTGTAATACAGAGAAACGTACAGAAGACATCAGGAAATTATGTCCTTAAATGCCTGCTCCCGTCCTACCTTTTAACCTTGAATTGTCACTGAAAAAGCATGAAAATCCTGACTATGAACAGTGACGCCTATCAAAATAGAGTCTATTTTACATAAATTCTATATGAAATACCTGTGGTTTTGCATGCTAAAGTGTGGCACGTGGCCGTTAACTGTTACCTATTGTATTCATGGGTTGCATACACACAATAGAATTTGAATAGCAGCGGAGCAGGGCTTTAAAGGGAGAGACCAATCAATACTTTCATTAACAACAAGAGGGCCATGATGGCCCTAAATCGCTCACCTGAGTAGAGTAGGTTGCTTAAACAAATTTCTTAGCTAAAGCTTTAAAAACAAGACAATTAGGAGAGTTGGTCAAGGTGAAGATTATGCAAGATTACTTTTGAAATCTGTAAAAGAAATAGTACAGGTGGCCCAAATCCTTTTGCTGTAGCTTAGAAAACAAGAAAGTAGGTCAGTAGGTCACACTGATGGTCGCTGAATTAAGTCTGTTTAAAATCGGCTTGCAAAACTATACATGTCATCCAAATTTCAAAACTGTATCTTAAAAAAAAAAATAGGTCAGTAGGTCAAGGTTACAGTCAAATGACCCCTAGTTACTTGGGGTCATACGGTAATTATAATCAAACAGTCTAGGAAATATTATTGGATAATTTTTTAAGTATTTTTTCCTATATAACTGGTATAAAAACTATGTGACCCTCAGGGCGGGGCCTCTTTTCACCCCAGGGGCATAATTTGAACAATCTTGTTAGAGAGCCACTAGGCAATGTTACATACTGAATATCAAAAGCTTAGGCCTTGAACTTTCAGTCAAGAAGATTTTTAAAAGCTTTTTCCTATGTAAGTCTATGTAAACTTGGGACGCCCAGGGTAGGGCCTCTTTTTACCCCAGAGGCATAATTTGAACAATCTTGGTTAAGGACCACTAGGCAATGCAAAGCTGTATCTTAAAAAAAAAAATAGGTCAGTAGGTCAAGGTTACAGTCAAATGACCCCTAGTTACTTGGGGTCATACGGTAATTATAATCAAACAGTCTAGGAAATATGATCTGATAATTTTTTAAGTATTTTTTTCCTATATAACTCGTATAAAAACTATGTGACCCTAGCCATTTCAAAGCTGTATCTTAAAAAACAAGAGCTGTCCGTAAGACAGCCAAGCTCGACTATTCGAAATATTGTCACAGAAGCAGGAAATTATTACCCAAAATGTTAAATATCAAAAGAGTTTTAAGTTCGAAACGGGACATAATTTGACTAAAATGCATATCAGAGTTATGGGTCTTGATGCTATCAACTAGTTTAATAACCCCGAAGAAACATGTTAAGTTTCAATTCCATATCTGCATTAGTTTTGGAGATAGTAACTTGCATGTAAAACTTTAACCAGAATTTTCTAAGTCCAAAAGGGGGCATAATTTGCTCAAAATACATGTTAAGAGTTATGGAACTTGACCCAGTGAGGTTGGTAACTGACCTAGAAAAAGAATAAATAAGTTTCAAAGCTATATGCCTTTTGGTAATAGCTGTATGTACTTGCACGCAAAACTTTAACCAGGATTTTCTAAGTCCAAAAGGGGGCATAATTTGCCCGAAATACAAGTCAGAGTTATGGGACTTGATTCTATCAACTAGTTTTATAACCCCGAAGACACATGTGAAGTTTCAATTTAATATCTGCATTAGTTTTGGAGATAGTAACCTGCATGTAAAACTTTAACCAGGATTTTCTAAGTCCAAAAGGGGGCATAATTTGCTCAAAATACATGTCAGAGTTATGGGACTTGGCCCAGTGAGGTAGGTAATTGATCTAGAAAAAGAAAAAATAAGTTTCAAATCAATATGCCTTTTAGTAATAGCTGTATGTACTTGCACGCAAAACTTTAACCAGAATTTTCTAAGTCCAAAAGGGGGCATAATTTGGCCAAAATACATGTCAGAGTTATGGGACTTGACCCAGTGAGGTATGTAATTGATCTAGAAAAAGAAAAAATAAGTTTCAAATCTATATGCCTTTTAGTAATAGCTGTATGTACTTGCACGCAAAACTTTAACCAAAATTTTCTAAGTACAAAAGGGGGCATAATTTGGCCAAAATGAAGGTCAGAGTTATGGGACTTGGTGCTATCAACTAGTTTTATAACCCCGAAGACACATGTGAAGTTTCAATTCAATATCTGCATTAGTTTTGGAGATAGTAACTTGCATGTAAAACTTTAACCAGAATTTTCTAAGTCCAAAAGGGGGCATAATTTGCTCAAAATACATGTTAGAGTTATGGAACTTGACCCAGTGAGGTTGGTAATTGACCTAGAAAAAGAATAAATAAGTTTCAAAGCTATATGCCTTTAAATGATAGCTGTATGTACTTGCATGCAAAAACTTAACCAAGGTGTGACGCCGACGCCGACGCCAGGGTGAGTAGAATAGCTAGACTATTCTTCGAATAGTCGAGCTAAAAATCAAAAGCCTAGGCCTTGCAGTTTCAGACAAGAAATGTTTTTAAAAAATTCCTATATAAGTCTATGTAAAACTTGGGACCCCCGGGACGGAGCCTCTTTTCACCCCAGAGGCATAATTTGAACAATCTTGGTAGAGAACCACAAGGCAATGCTACATACCAAACATCAAAGGCCTAGGTCTTGTGGTTTCAGACAAGAAGATTTTTAAAAAAATCCTATTTAAATCTATGTAAAACTTGAGACTCCCGAAGCGGGGCTTCTTTTCATCCCAGGGGCATAATTTGAACAATTTTGGTAGGAAACCAAAAGGCAATGCTACATACCAAATATCAAAGGCCTAGGTCTTTTGGTTTCAGACAAGAAGATTTTTTAAGTTTTCTCCTATATAAGTCTTATGTAAAACTTGGGCTTAGAATAACTGCCAGTTTCTTTAATATCAGAAAGGCAGTGTCTAGGTGTCCAGGAACCAGACTTCTAGGCCCGCAGTTGAGAGGTCCAGTAATCAATATGAATACTGAGAACGCTTTTTCCAAAGAGTAGACTATACATTTTACTTTAAAAATGGGAGATGCTTTCAAAAGTTTGATCTCTTATGTTTCTCATCGTTTTACGTACATTGCAAGTGACAGAATATAGAAATATTTATAATTCTTTAATCCTTGGTAAAATACAATCGCAAATTTGATAAATAATAAATAGCAATATGTACGCTGTAATTTGAAGCATTTATCAAATTATTGTTTTTCTCGAAATTGATGAATCAAAATAATAAACTTTATTTTTTCTTTAGTATTTATGACATGATTGTATTGCGCTCATGAATTGTTAAATTCATTTTACTGCTCGAGTAAATAGATAACCGTGTCAGATTACTGGAAATTGCTGTTAAAATTTCATAGAACCCAAGTGAGAGCTGACAACTGAAAATTTGTAAATGTGAAAAAAACAACAGAAATCTGTTTTATAACATATTTCTTGGGTGTAACACCCATGGATTTGTTTGCAGTTCAATTTCAATTCATAACTAAATTAGTCTTTATCATGACATCACCGTACATCAGTGGTCCTAATTGACCAATCAAAGAGCTGCATTTTCGAGTACCTGCCAGTTTCCACTTGGGTATAACGAACTATATTTACAATGAACATGTAGTGACTTTAGAAATAAATATACGCTATAATTTTCGAAATCAAATTAAGATTTTTCACTGCACATGCTCCAGATGATGCTACAAACAACAAAATTTTGAAGTTTCACTGAAATATTATATGGATTTAATACCTTTATTTTAGTTTAAATTTTGAGATTTTACACAGGGAGTCTAATAAAGTCCGAATAAAATGTAATCATTACCCAAGTGAAATTAGTATCATTCCACAATGTTTTGGATGTTAAAATTATGAATTCAGCATTCAAGTTTTTGATTCTTTTTCTCCCTTGGCTTGCTTTGGCTTCACACTCACTACTGAATGCAATAGAATATATCCAATATATCTTTAACTGTTTTGGGGATAATTTTTTTATGGTTTAAAATTTGTTCACTTTTTACATTCTATGAAAGAGACAATTTTGTTGTTTACTCTGCACTGGAAGTTGATATTTTAAATGGACATCGTTTTAAAATACACTACTGTACCATCAATATTAATTCCCAACTGTTTGATTTACGCACTAAGTGTATAATATTATTGTTTAAACTAGGTTTATAAAGTACCATTCAATGCATGTGTACGTTCAATGTGGGAGAATTAATGCTGACCGTGCTCTGTTATGTTAAGCATCAAGACGATTCAGGTTTTGTTTATGCTAGTAAAAAGTCATTGCGTGCGTTTCTGAAATTTCATATATGTTTTTATACACTTCAAAATTATCAGATATGCGTATAATATTATGCATATTTCAAAGCGTAATTTACACTAATACGCATCTTATCTGGAGCCCTGCTATTCCACAAGACTGTGGTATGGAGGAACAAGAGCACTGCCTTGCGGGTACAGATGCTCATCTTATTTTTTTGTCTCTGTTACAGACTGTATAAAAGAATTATTATCCTACTCATGATTTTCTAAGTCCAAAAGGGGCCATAATTCTTGCAAAAAGCAATGTAGAGTTACTGTACTTGCTGTGCAGAGTCAGCTTTTAATGGCAAACAACTGCTCCAAGTTTTAAAGCATTAGCTTTGACTGTAAAGGAGAAAAGTTGACCTAAACATAAAACTTAACCAAGAAATCTGATATTTTCTAAGTCCAAAAGGGGTCATAATTCTTGCAAAAAGCAGGATGGTGTTATGTTTCTTGCTGTACAGTGTCAGCTTTTAATGGTGAATAACTGCTCCAAGTTTTAAGGCAGTAGCTTTGATAGTTTAGGAGAAAAGCTGACCTAAACACAAAACTTAACCAAGAAATCTGATTTTCCAGGTCCAAAAGGGGCCACAATTCTTGCAAAAAGCAAAATGGAGTTATGTTTCTTGCTGTACAGAGTCAGCTTTTGATGGTGAACAAGTGTTGCAAGTTTTAAGGCAATAGCTTTGATAGTTTAGGAGAAAAGTTGACCTAAACATAAAACTTAACCAAGAAATCTGATATTTCTAAGTCCAAAAGGGGCCATAATTCTTACAAAAAGCAAAATAAAGTTATGTTTCTTGCTGTACAGAGTCAGCTTTTTATGATGATGAACTGTGTTGCAAGTTTCAAATCAATAGCTTTGATAGTTTAGGAGAAAAGCTGACATAAACATAAAACTTAACCAAGAAATCTGATATTTTCTAAATCCAAAAGGGGCCATAATTCTTGCAAAAAGCTGGATGGAGTTATGTTTCTTCCTGCACAGGGTCAGCTATTGATGGTGAACAAGTGTTGCAAGTCTCAAAGCAATAGCAAAGTTTGACAGTTTAGGAGAAAAGCTGACCTAACATAAAACTTAACCAGGCAACGCGATGCCGATCAAGTGATGACATAACTCATCATTTTTTCCCAAATATCCGATGAGCTAAAAAGGAATAATTAATTCAAGTAATCAGAACTGACACTGACTTGACGAAGACTAATGACTAATAGATTATGCATGTGTCTAGTTAACCTGGTAAGGGCTTCTAAGTAATTGGGTATATAAATAGAACGTGAAGAGCTTGGAGTCTAGACGTCTATTCTCATGCGTGCACCAGTAAAGGGTGTTTTGCATTTGTGTCAAAAACGACGTAATAACAGGAACTTTATGACAACTATTTACAACTTTTATCAGCAATTACCTTATACACTGGTAATAAACAGTAAATAATAGTACATATCGTCCGTTTAGTCCAAACAATTGTACTCGAGAGTTGAATATCGTTATATTATTTTGACTTGTCGATATCCGCCTCCGAGTACAAACCAGAAAAGGTAAAGAATGTGATAGCACTGTCCTCTTCTTTGCGTAAGTAACACCCAATGGAATCCGTTGGGCGGGAATTATGTTATAACAATGCAACGGATAAAAAAAAGAAATACATACATAGAAGGCCTGTATTTTTTCCTTTTCAATGATTGATATATTACCGAGATTTCTTGAGAAAAATTCAAACTATGGCAGTTAAAAAAATGCCAAGGTTTAACACGAGTGTACTACATATTGGAAAATGGCCGATCACTGGTAAACACATTACTACACCAAGCGTTTTCATTGGTCACGCCTCCGACCGCCATTACATGAAGACGATTGAAACGTTAGAGGTTTAAATTTTTTACAACAGAAATTCTTGATAAATATGTCCTGTTCTTATGTTTTTTATTTACTATAAATTTATGATTTAAAACAACAGGTAAGCAGTTAGAGCTAAAGAAAAATCGTGACTACTGATAAATCGTAATTTCAATTGACACAGTTTCCACCACAGTTTTGATTGTTTCTGGTTGAGACCTCTAGGTAGACAGCGTAAAATATCAAAATGTAAAATCGGTCTGCCCGAGGTCTCATTATTTAGACTAATCGTCCGTTGAGCGCCAGAAGGGGCTATCCACATATGTACAAAGAATGCTGATAGCCCCTTCTGGCGTTTAATGGACGATATATACTGATTACAAGACCTCTAGAAGTCCGTTACCAGACACCTAGCCACTTCCTATCCGAAATATATCTAATCCGAAATTACTTCAGAGAAGTAGAGCAGCTTGAAGACATAAATGAATTTTATCTGATTAAATACGTGCCATTCATTTCAAAACTTCATAGCATTGACATCGAATGAACGAATTTGTATTTGATGACACAATAAAGAGGAGAAATGTCTTCTAAAATTAATGTTTTGATTTGGTACTTCCCACAGGTCACGTGATTAAAAATTTTCGTAACTTGCGAATAGGACAAATTGGCGAAAAGTTCGAAGAGAAAGGTAAATTTTATTTACCGTCGCTTGTGAAACAATGAAAAAAAGCTCTGTAGAGCTTTGGAGCGACCCTAATTTAAGAACAGTTAAAACCAATTATACCTTACGCCCAGCAATTTGCTGATACCTATATGACTTACAGCTGGATCGACTGAGGCAATCCTGATAAAAAGCCTTACCCAAAGACACACTGCATGAGCTCGGTCGACTGAGGCAATTTCATCTACTGTGTACTGCCCTACAATTAATTCTGATTATAACTGGGAGGCGCTTTGTCTGGGACAGATTGTTAAAAGATGAGCAAGGTCAATAGGTGCAAAGTTAAAAAGAACTACAATAACTAAGATAAAAACATAGATCTAGATTAGAAGGTTACAGTTGCCAGCCTCTCAGTGAATAGTATCAAACTGGGGCTGGACTGTATATGTAGGGGGAGACCATTCCGTGTGAGATTGTTGGATCAAGTAGTTCAGGTTCCTTGTAGGTGTGAGGTGGTTATGGTCGAGTGCAATAAGACTTTTCTCTATTTTATTATCACAGCAGCGTTGTTTGTGCCGTGTGGCGGCCGTAAAAAATTCTCCCCATACATTCAATCAGGGGTGTTATATTTCGATCTTCTCAGATCGTTCAGCACGATTTTTATGTCGTGTTATTGGTACTGTTTCTCAACATGACCATTTCGGCCTGGGTGGTTCCAATACTCCCGCTTTCATAGCCTTGGGTATTGTTTAATCACCCCTTTGATAAGGTGCCTGCTTTTTAATTTTGTCTTTTGATAGTTCATGTGATACGCAGGCTCCATAACCTCAGATCCCCTTCCTAAATTCCAGTTGGTTTAGTTCTGCCCATTGTTTTCTCGTTTGGTGCAAACCCTTTACTTTATCTGGGGACCAAACGCCGCTCTTCATGGAATTACACGCCTCAACACGTATATCATTGAAGGTTCCATGTTCACCGGCGTTTGATTACATCTGCGGATGTCTCTAAATTGCCCTTTTTTTACTTTTAGCATGTGTAAATATTGAGTTCTGCTCAACCCGGGGCTAGAAGGCGTGGACGGCAGCATGTATTTCCACTACCGTCCATGAACAGGTTCAATCAAACCGAGCCTGCAACATTTTCGTTTTTGTCGTGTTGAGCGACCTGTGAAGTTTCCACTATTCTCTATTGTACTTTTAGCATGTGTAAATGTTGAGTTCTGCTCAACCCGGTAGCATGCATTTCCACTACCGCCCATGAACAGGCTCAAATAAAACCAAGCCTGCAACATTTTCGTTTTTGTCGTGTTGAACGATCTGTGGAGTTTCCACTTTTTCTATTTTACCTTATTTTAAAAATATAATAAGGGAATTTTAATTCGGCTTTGTTCAAGGGATTGCCAGTTGAGATCATTAAGCATTTGGCTGACACTTCTTGTTTGACCATAGTTGTTACATACGTATCGGGCTGCAGATCGTTGTACTCGTTCAATTTTGTATGTTAGGGTTTTTTGCCAAGGGTGCCATGTAGTGGAACAGTATTCAAGCTGTAGGCGGACATAGGTCTTGTAAGCTGTTTCTTTTACTTTTCTGTTGTTTGTTTTGACATTTTTTGATGAATCTAAGTGAATTGTTTGCTTTCGATGTCATGTTATCAATGTGTTTTGACCAACTGAGATCTTTACTTAGTGTAACGCCCAGGTATTTAACAGTTTCTATAGTTTTTAGTGATATAGGAGAGATCGCCATGACATCCCGCATGAATACCTGTTTATCTGGTGGTGGGTAAGACAAATGTTTTACATCGTTTTGTATGGGATCTGAATTTTTAATGTTTAATAACCTTTTCGCTCATTTATGGATTTTAAAAATTCAAAAGGTTTTGAAATGCTTTCGATTTTCATATTTTCCCATTTAAATATCTTTTTAAAATGAATAACCGTTTTAAATGACATAAGAATTTAATAGCGGCGTAGCGATCCTCCACACTTTTAGAAAAAACACTGTAAGTTAAGCGTTCATAAATAATCCATTTAATTTCGAAATTATAATCAAAAGTAATCAATAAATTGCTTGATTTATACACTTTCCATTGATCAAAAAATTATTGATATTATTTGTGTATTAAGAAAGTTTAAGCCGTTAGAAAAACATCACTGATTACAAAAAACATGGACGCTCGGCGTCTGCCCACCCGGTCTTTGTCTTATCAGTTCTAAAAATAGAAAATACAATGGATTTGTTTACAAACACGATCTCACCTATATTATAGAGTGTATAATTGTATATGATAGGTTTTTTTTTCTTTCGAGTAATCCTCAACACCCCACACTTATCTGGATTGAATTCCATTGACCAGTCCTTTTCCCAGGCTTCTGGGGAATGAAGATCATTTTGTAGGGATTGAGAATCAAGGGAGGATTTAACCGTCAGATAGACAATAGTGTCATCTGCAAAAAGTCGTGACTTACTAGGGAGAGACAGGGCCTATGACTGATCCTTGTGGAACCCCGGAAAGAACAGGAAGTTCATCTGAGGTAAAGCCATCCACAACTTCTCTTTGGGAACGGTCCTTGAGAAATGACTTGGTCCACTGGGATGCTAATGAGTGGACTCCCAAGGTATCGAGGTTATGAATCAATTTATGGTGGTCAACCTTGCCAAAGGCTGTACTGAAATCCATGACGATAACGTCAGTCTGTTGGCCATTCTCAAGATTGTCAAATACCTCTTGTGTGAAGCTTATAAGTTGTGTTTCACAGCTATGCTTTGACCTGAAGCCATGTTGATACCGGCTAAGGAGATCATTTCTGTCAAAGTGGGACATGATATTTGAGACAAGAATATGTTCCATTAATTTAGAGGCAATACATTTTAGGGATATGGGCCTATAGTTACTAGCCTTGGACTTTGGACCTTTCTTGTAAACTGGTGCAACGATTGCTCTCTTCCAGTCTGTTGGGACTTGACCTGTTTCAACAGATAGATGGAATATCTTTCTAATGATTGGGACTATCTCTTGGTGAAGCTCCTTAAGTAATCTTGGGGAAATTTCATCAGGACCAGACGCTTTATTTGGATTTAGCTCCATTAGTAACTTGTCCACGCTCTCAACAGTTATGAGGATCGTTGGCATCTCTGGTGCTGATTTAGGGTTTGTTGCTTTTTTGCCGAGTTGTTTCAGGCTTAGGGATTGGGGCTTTGAAAAGACAGATTCAAACTGTTTATTGAGGATATTTGCCTTTGTGACCGGGTCGGTATGCGTTAGACCCTCACATTTCAAGGGGGCTACACCACAACTCTCTGTTTCGTTATGTTTAACAAGTAGGGTATAACTTTTTCTTACCCGGTTGTGAGTCGCAAGTAAAAGTGACCGATTCCAAATAAGACCAATAGGAGGTTCTTTTTTCCTTTTGGATCCTACATTTTAGGGCCTTAAATGCTTGGGCAATGGGTTATTGTTAACCTTTCATTTTCATGTTTAAATACATTTTGTCCCGTTTACGTATAAGTCTGAGGATTTTGGGGGATAACCAGGGGAGGTCCGCACGTGTCTTACTTAGTTTTGTCCTGATAAAGTGCCTTGCCCGAGGACACACTGCAATGAGAGTAGCCAGGAATCGAACCCGGGGCCTTCACCTCCGTAGGAAAGCGTCTAAGCCCTCTCGAACAATGCATCACATCAGATAGGGTACGTTTATGGTGTATGATAGAAACCGATATGCGCTACTTGAAATTACGAATAATAAGACATTAGGCTCTGCCTATCCAGTGATGTCAGGTAATGTTTTTTTTTTCTTTCTGTATGAAATGTAGTAGTAAGCTGGCGTTTTTGCTCTCTTTCTGAAAATAAGAAATATTTAAAGGCAAATCTTTCAAAATGAATTTTAATAAATGCAAGTAATCATTTTTTCATTTGTCAATGGACCAGAATAACGATGCAAAATGATGTTGATGTTAATGATATTATGTCGCTTAGATCCTAGATTCCACCACTTAAGTATATTTAAAACTGTCTTGTGGGAGACACCTCATTGCAATTCATAAGAATGCTTTTTTTAACAGTAGGCCAAAATAAGCAGTTTCATTCTATTTAATGTCTTTCTGGAAATTATCAAGTTACTTTGAAGCAGCAGTTGTAGGGATTCATGGTTAGAAAACAACAACAACAACAAAATGGTGCTTAAGTTGTAAATATTCATAAGTTGAACGGTATGTATGTTTACTTTGACATATACACAATTTACATTAGTTAAAGATTGAAAACTTTCGTTTTTTTCTAGTATTTCCTAAAAATATATACATGTATTGCTATTACAATGCAAATTGGTACATGGTATCCGGTGCCAGATGAAGCGAACCATTGCATAATAATACCACTGCATAAGCAATATCTTTTAAACGGTATTAAAATCTATAAAGAAAAAAAACATAAAAAGTAAGTAAAGGATCTAAATATGTGCCATGAATAAATTCCACTAAGATAAAAACCCTTGTTATAAGGCGAAATCGTGTACACTCAAATTTCAAGAAAACTAGTAGACATAACACTTAGAAACGAATGGCAGTTATTTAGACAAACAGTTAAAAAAAGAAGTGAAAATTGCTCATGATACCTATGACTTAATCAGAGACATCAAAAGGGATTCATCGCCATTCTGAAAATGTTTAAATGATAAAAAAAATCCGAAAAAGCAGGATTACAGGGTAGGGATAACGCATGTTTTTTTCGTGTTATAACATCTGCAGAATCCCAAGGGTGTGTGTGTTCGGGTTTAACGTCTTTTCAACAATTTTTCAATCATATAAACGAGGGGGAATCCCAAGGGATTGGTTGGTACCCGAGCCCGTAAGGACGAGGGTACCAACGATTCCCGAGGGATTCTGCAGATGTTATAACACGAAAAGATCATGCGCTAACCGAGTAAATGAATATATTGTCCCTCAACGTCATTAAATTTCCAAGAAATGCGCGGTAAAGTCTAGCTGCGCTGTTTTTTTTTTTCACGTTGACGTCATTTTCTTTTGAATTATTAGTTTTGGGACCGTAATACGTTTACGCTTTGCCACGGAACACGCATATATAAAAGGTGTTATAACAGCACGTGAGCGGGAGAATCTCTCTGTTAACACACGTTTTCTCTCTTGTTAAAACACCCCTGAAAAGTGACAGTAACAGCAGTTTTATGCTAGAATAGAATTTGATACTGAATGATTAATATACAAGTGTGTTTACAAAAAAATGAATACTCATCTATACCAATATCTCGCGAATAGAAAGACTAAAATGGATAATATATTAGTAACACCATTAGGGGTTAAACAGCAATTACGTGCAAAACGATCTGAAAAGATGGAAATATAACAGCTCTGATTGAAGGTACGGAGAAACTTTTTACGGCCACCACACGGCACAAACAAGAATGTTGTGACAATAAAATAGAAAAAGTAAAAACTCCAATGAACATATACATTCTCTCTTTACCAAAGTTTTTTGAGGAAATCCAAGAAATGCATTCTACATATTTTTAGTTACAGCAGACAAGCTGGCCAATAAGATCACCATCATTTGAAGTTTACACTGTAGTAATGTTTATGAAGCAAACTTAATCGTAGTACTTGGTGATCCAGTGGACAAGTGGTAACACGCTTGACTGCCAATTAAAAGGTCCACGGTTCGAAATCCGGTCCTGGAAATTTCTAACATACTCTTGAGAGTCTCCCACCTAACTAAGAGGCAAGTACTAGTTTTTCTCAGAAGAAAACGACCTCGCTTGTATCTGTGCTACACATCGGACACGTTAAAGAACCAGATTTTCTATTTGCAAAGATGTAGGCTTAGTTAGCCGGACATATCTCTATCCAAAAGTCTCCTCTCTCTCTCTCTCTCTCTCTCTCTCTCTCTCTCTCTCTCTCTCTCTCTATTGGTGGTCTTTCCCTCACTCTATCCCTCTAGTCAGATTGCTCCGTGTTTGTACTGATAGAGGTTGAATTAGCACCTAGAGTGGCTGCCTCTGTATGTAAAGGGCCTTTGAACGTGTTTGACATGCAGATAAATCTCAGATAAATATTACGTGTATAAATACCTCCTGTCTACAGTAATCTGTTGCGCTTCTCCGATAAATGCATTAGAGACAGTATCTACTATATCTAATGTAACACTCTGTTAAAATGTAACGAAATTGTTTGTGAAATGTATATTAATTTCAACCTATAAAATTATGCATGTATTTATTTCCGTCCACTCCCGCTGTTTTAATTGTTTGAATAAATATAAATTTACAACTTTCACTGATTCTTTAAGTAGGACAAAAGTTGGCTTAGACAGCTTCGCTGAAAATGTTCATGATCAAGGAAATGTAACTCTTCCTGCATATCTAGAACAGGCACATTATAGAGACATTATATATAGGATATTTCTGTTTGGGTGTATTTCATTTTACACTCAATACTGATCTAAATTGCTAAACAAGAGTCCAATATACTGATCGCTAAAAATGTAGAACAGTGGAACAGTCTGTAAGCTGCAACAGACTGTAAATATTCAATAAAATATGTGAAAAGATTGTGCTAAAACACAGAACGCAACCAAGCAATAAAAAACAGACTCAGTTTGAGTGAGTCTTTTGAAGTGAGGTAATGAACAGTATGACATCACTCACACCAACAGCACCGGCTTAGATTCAGTGTTGTTATATTTCTGGTCCTTTGGGATCATAAAGTCCATTCGATTGATGTGTAATAGTTTTGTTTTGGGTTTAACGCCGTTTTTCAACAGTATTTCGGCCATGTTAACGGCGGGCAGTTAGCCTAACCAGTGTTCCTGGATTCTGTACCAGTACAAACCTGTCTCCGCAAGTAACTGCCAACTTCTCCACATGAATTATCAGAGGTGGAGGACGAATGATTTCAGACACAATAATGTCTTTTATCAAATCGTCACGGAGAGCATACGCCCAGCCCGGGAATCGAACTCGCGACCCCGCGATCCGTAGACTAATGCTCTCCCTACTGAGCTAAGCGGGCGGCTTAGAGTTCCGCTTAAGGACTGATTACACCAATCAGGAAGTGACTACTCAGTGTTACATGTGAAGTAGTCAAAAATGTAGTTCCTTGCTGTTGATGAAATCTGGTATAATGAGTCATATGAGGACGTGTCAGTTATATTTTTGGTTTAGCTTTATTGCTTATTGTATTGTGGAAAGATCTAGACCATATTGGTTTTGAATTTCCAGGTATTTGTTTTAGTCTTTGAGAAAATGTCTACATTCGCGTAATTGCTAAACGGCTATTTTCATGGGAGCATTTTCAGAGGATGGTGTTTTTCAGGACAGATTACATTTCTTATATATAACATAACATGTCAATATTTTTCTATTTTTGATAAGAAGACATGTCATACTAAATGACCATACAAATGTATATGGTCTTCATATCAATCTGACTAAAGTACATCTCCTATTACGCTACGCATAGGATCTGACAACGAGCTATTGATGGCCTCGTTCTGACAACCCTTCCGCTAGCCAATCAAAAGCTAACTTACAACATTCTGCAAGCTTTAAAAAGCCTTGGTTTTTGATATCAACAATTTTTATGTCGAAATATGTCAGATGGCCGGTTAGCTCAGTCGGTAGGGCACATGCTCTGTAAGCGAGAGGTCCCGGGTTCGAGCCCTGGATTAAATGCAAATTTTTCTTACTCTTTGACATTCGAATAAGTTGTCTGATTGGTTCAAACGAAAATAGATTTGCGAAAATAAAAATAGAAAAATAGCAATATTGGAAATCCAAAATATACAGAATACGAATGTCAATGGGTCGTTCTCAGATCTTCGTTTAGAAGATCAAGTACTTTAGTCAGATTGGTCTTCATATCATCTAAATGACGTAAAGTACTGAAAATGAAGTCTCAAAAGTTCATTGTTTATTGGAAACAAATAAGGAACCAAAGTGGTAGAGTGTAATTGTCCATGAACAGGCTCAATCAAGCCGGAATAATTTAGTTGAAAAATTAAACAGTGCACTAACACAACATAAATGTCGTTCTGAACGATCTGAAAATATCGAAATGTAACAGCTCTAATTTAATTTGAGCATACAATACTTTCCTTTTTTTGTCGTGTGACCTGTGAAGATTCCATTTTATATGTTTGATAGCTAATGGAAATGTTCTTATAAACACAAAATTAAAGACCTCAAGTGCTCCTGTTGGTACTATTTCAGGCATAAGCGGTCGCCTGGGTAGAACCACCAACCTTACATAAAATAGAGAATAGTGGAAACTTCACAGGTCGCCCAACACGACAAAAACGAAAATGTTGCAGGCTCGGTTTGATTGAGCCTGTTCATGGACGGTTGTGGAAATGCATGCTACCATCCACGCCCTCTAGCCCCGGGTTGAGTAGAACTCAGCATCTACACGTGCTAAAAGTACAAAAAGCAATTTAGAGACATCCGCAGATGTATTCAAACGTCGGTGTACATGGAACCTTCAATGATACACGTGTTGAGGCGGGTAATTCCACGAAGAGCGGCGTAAGCCAGCAACCTTAACCACTCAGCCACATAGGCCCGTCAAGTGATGAATATCTACGACAATGGAAGTCAAGTCTTGGTTAGTTTCAATTGGGTTTGGGTGTGCACATAAACTCCTCGGGGTTTTTTTGTTGTTGTTTTTTTTTTTTTTTTTTTTTTTTTTTTTTTTTTTTGCTTATAACTCTTCGAAGGCGGTGACCCAATATGTTTCTTTAATTATTCTTTTCGCTCTCGTTGTGTATTTTTGTTACGTTTTGTCTGTGTGTGTTTGTGTGTTCTTGGAATATGGCTTTCGGCCTGGGTGGTTCCAATACTCCCGCTTTAAAAGCTTTGGGTATTGTTTAATCACCCTTCGGATATGGTGCCTGCTTTTTAATTTTGTCTTTTGGCAGTTTCTGTGATATGCAGGCTCCATAACCACAGATCCCCTCTCTAAATTCCAGTTTGTTTAGTTCTGCCCATTGTTTTCTCGTTTAGGGCACAGCCATTATTTTATCTGGGGACCATACGCCGCTTTTCATGGAATTGCACTCTGTGCATCATTGAAGGTTCCATGTGCACCGCCGTATGAATACATCTGCGGATGTCTCTAAATTACATTCTGGTACTTATAACACGTGTAAATGTTGAGTTCCGCTCAATCCGGGGCTAGAGGGCGTAGACGGTAGCTTGCACTTCCACTACCGTCCATGAACAGGCTGGATCAAACCGAGCCTGCAACATTTTCGTTCATGTCGTGTTGGGCGACCTGTGGTTTTCCACTTTTTTATATTTTGTTTTACTGTTGTACATTTATCCTTGTTTTTGTCTTGGTTGAAGTTCCTATCCACTATGGATACTTTCAATAAGACCGGGCACGAGATCAGAGCAGTGCACTATTTCCTTCATTTAGAAGACTACTCTAAAATTTAGAACACCGTTCTGAAGCCAGCAAGACATTTCGACTCTAAGCCAACAGAATAAAATCTATCAGAAGATCCCTTGGAAGCACGGAATGCAACTGAACTGAGACTGTTCTAAAGAGGTAATTAAAAGTGCGACATCCTCACTGCATCCTAGCACTGGTTTAAATGGAATTCCATTACAGAGATATTGAATGGATCCTATAATCCCTAAGGACCAGAACATAAAACAACACAGAGTCCAAGTACGGTGAAACATTTTACGGCCATCACAAGGCACTTACAGACGATAATGCCCCAGACAGGGACTTTGTACAGTACTATTTGATGAAGAAGAAGAGAGACCTAATAAAACCTATCCTATAGGAAGATACTTTAAAAGCATATAATTAAACACGACAAAATAACAGCTAGCAAACTCAACCCCAACAGACTACTAGTATTTGACCAAAATGCATTTTGACCCTAACTCCTTGGAAAGTACAATCCTATTCAATCATATGCATAGATAATTTATCTTTTCTTATACAGCCATCTTTACATTTTTGAACCCAGTTGATATCACGTTGGTGTTTAGTTTATAGATAATTCATTTTAGGTCGATTGTGAAGGAAGTTCTACAACTTATATTAATCACTCTCGACACCTCATTCCTGATGGAATCCATCGCCACGAGGGTATGAGAGAAGAGGCCAGTTTCCCTTTTAATGCTGAGCGCCAAGCAGGGGAGCTACTGGTACCATTTTTTACGTCTTTGGTATGACGCGGCCGGGAATCGAACCCACGACCTCCCGCACTCGAAGCGGACGCTCTACCACTAGGCTATCGAGGCGGTTTTACGTTGGTGTTTGACACAATTCAACAGGCCTGAAATATAGAGAACCTGGTTTTTTCTTCATAAATGGTTTTAAAAAAACATAAGTTCAGATATAGATGTGATAATGAGTGTAAATAAAATTATTTTTCTTATTATATTTACAGATTATCACGGATCTTGTTTCATTTTCGGAAATAAAGGCCATTTCGATTATTATTATTTATTGAATTTCCGGCAGAAACAGGAAGTCGTTCTTTTTAGCTAAGGTAATGGACAACTTGCCATGAATTAATAGGGCGGTTAAAAATCTAATGACATCTGTGTTATTGTGCTTCTTATGGTATATGTTTCATTCTGATTTTGATATTGGTTTATTTCCAAGTTATTTCAAGTTTAATCTGTACTGAATTTTGTTTTCGTTCCAGATTAAACATGGGTCGCCGACCAGCTCGGTGGTGAGTAGCCAATTTCTGTATTCGGTATTGCGTCCGTATAACCTGCATATGAGTTGTGTATTAAATTTTAATAAATGTTTTCATTTGTTCATGGAAGTACCTAATGTATGCTTTTATGTTAATAGTTGGGAAGACGAAAAGAAGACTATTTTTTTTTTAGTTTACGGATCACAGGGGGTCAGAACCTGCCAACTTTCAACCAATATATTTTCGCTTTTTAAATCAAACTGAGCACATGTCTCGATCATACAACAACTTCTGTTACCATTTCAATATGTTTAAAAGATCTCCCATATGCTATCAATGCTCAGAAAAACTAAAGACAACTTACTCCGAGCATTTTCAACACAAACTAGCTTGTCCAAGGAATAGGAGAATAGATCCCAGCTTGATGTCAAATTTGCTACACAGAGCCGGGACACAGACAATATCGTTAGTGGTTAAAATAAAAATACTAGCCCATGATTTCAACTGCCGCAGTGGCCGAGAGTACAAACGCTGGTTATGTGAGCTTATTTTTGGGCAGGGCCGCAGGTTCGCTCAGTGCAGTGTTCGAAATTCACGGTAGTCCGACAGCCCATGGCTACCAAATTTCAGCTTGGGCTACCGATTTTCCACAGGTACAAGCCCGACTGGGCTACCGAATTTTCCTCATTTGTTTTTGTTTAAAAAAAAACATGCTAATTAAACATGCTAAAGTACTGCATCATGATTTTCCAGACTGAGAAACGCTTATGGAATTATTGGTTTTTGCACTCTTACGTGTTGACAATCAAACACAGTGTCAAAGACATAACCGCAGCTCTAACTGGCTGAATACAATCACCTCTAGCGTAACGGATAATTTGATTAGCTTTCACACTTCTCGCGAAAGTCTCACAAGTACCTGCAGTAGGTGGAGCTTAAATTATGCTATCAGCGTGTGTGTAATGTGTATTCAGCACTCGGTTTTACATATTACAAATTGTCAACAGTCCGAGTTGCAGTAATTGGCGAGTGCGGATCCTAAAAAATCGGACACAACAGTTTAGATTTCGTTTTGGCAAGGAGTGTCATGTCCGATGCTTTTGGACTCTGACGATGCTGATCTGGACTGGAGTATTTCGAGTTAAATTTTTTCAAAAACATGGCAAACATGTACTGTATGTCTTTTTTTATTACTTCAAAATGCATAGAGATGTCTGTAAAACAAAATGTTATATGGTGCAAAAATTATGTATTTTAAAGTGGCATTATTCGCATCTTACAGCACGTAGTGTGTTTTTGGTGAATGTTTTATAAAAGCAAGTTTTCGGTTGCTGTGCATTTAAATGTGTTTAATTAACAATAATGCCACATAAGTATTTGAAAGTGATGCTTTAGAAATGAAGAAATCGGACTAATAAAAAATAGTTCATTTCTTCAGTCTTGTACGCAATGATCTCCCTTACCTATAAGCAGAGATTTCTGAGGTTGAAGGGAAGCAACTCCTGAAAGCAGTTTGACTTTTCTTAAAAAGACTGCCCCAGTCAAAATAAGAAAAGTCATATTTAAAAAGTTATTATTTCGTAATGGTAACAGGAAGAGTTTGGTATACTGGGTTAAAAACTATAATTTCCTCCACCCTTTTTACACACATATCTATTTGTGCTGTATTTTTATTTGAAAAATGCGTATAATTCCACTTTAAGGTGTTAAAGTTCGGGCTAAAGAAATTGGTGTCGGGCTTGGAAAATTTTTAATCTGGTAGCCCGAACGGGCTATTGGATTCAAATCTGAATTTCGTACACTGTCAGTGCTATGGGTAATCTTTTTTTTCCTTTTTTAGGTATTTTTTTTTATATCTTGAGAATATATTGTTTAAAAAGAAAATGAAAATATTATATTGGAAAAAGAAAAGAAGAATGACCGAAGCGCGGAGCGAACCCGTGGCCCTGCCCAAAAGAGTTCTTTCAAATCCAGTGTCTGTACGATCTCGACCATCGCGGCTGTTTACTTTCTAAGCAAGCATTTTTTTTAACCGCTAACGATATCATCTGTGTCCCGGCGTAGTAAATTTGACTGCGCAACATCAAGCTGGGATCTATTCTCCTATTCCTTGGACAAGAAAATCGTGTTTACATTGCGAAGTAAGTTGTCTTTAGTTTTTTTGAGCATTGATAGAGTATGGGAAGTTTTCAAACATGTTGAAATGGTAACAGAAGTCGTTGGATGATCAAGACATGTGCTCAGTTTGTTTTAAAAAACAAAAATGTATTGACTGAAGGTTGTCAGGGGCGGCATGGGAGGGGTGCTGACCCCCAAGTGTCTGTGTTACGGATAGCCCATGAATTGATAGAATGTCTGTAATTTAAGTTTTAATTGTATAGCATGATTTCAGTGAATTAACAAAAGTTAAAATATTTCAGTTACAGATACTGTAAAAACAAGCCATACCCAAAATCAAGGTTTTGTCGAGGTGTTCCAGGTAAGTCTTTTAAAAATTGTCGCAATCTTTTCAGATTAGCAGTTTGTTATCTACATCTGTACAACCAACAATCGATTTCCGATTATGACTGGTCGGCGCTGTCAGAGAAATAGTTGTTAGAGAAATTTAGTATATTACAGTGTTAAAAGTAAAAGATAAAAGGACAGTATGCTACAGTTAAAATAGGACCTAATCGAAGAATTACATAGAGTGTGACCACCGCCAGCCTCTGTAAAGATACTGAGGCTGGGGCTAGCTTTGACTGATGTGGGGAGGGAGTTCTAGAGACAGATGGTTCAAGGGAAATAAGAGTTAGCAAAGTATTTACAGCATGCCCACTCATTTTTAAAGTTGAGGGTACATGTACCCCCTGCTTTTGCAAAATAGGGGTACACTTCAAAATTTGGGGGTACACTACATGGCAGATCTGAAAATTTTCTATTTAACTACTGAAATTTGTATATTACATGTTTTTTTGTGTTTGTTTTTTGTTGTTGTTTTCTTCATACAGAACTCTCGTGGGTGGGTATAACAGATGAGATAATTTTAGAAAAAGTAAATGTTTTTCCAAAGTTAAGATAGGAAATTCTGAATCAAAACACCCTCCCTATTATTATACTAAATATAAATAATTTTTCAGCAAGGTTCATGTATTCCCAATTTCGTGAACGGAACACGATTCGTCCGAAATAACATACAGTCAACTGAAGACTGGTAAATTTCGTCCATCAATAATAAATGGCCAAACTATTACAGATATGCAATGTGTATCAAAATTGCAGTTAAATATCGAAAAATAAAATACTGTTAACTTTTGTGAGTTTATTAAAGCTAAAATGCCTTTTTGCGTTTCGTATCCATTCTTTTTTTGCACACGACCCGTATGACGTCCGACTAAAACATTTACCAAACCCCTCTATACAGCTGACATTACGCCGAGAATTCGGTGAGAAACGAAATTATAACGTTCTTGACCGGATCTGCGATTTAGACCATACCAAACAATTGCAAGTGTCGCGATGAAATAAACAGCGATATTTGCAGCTGAACTAGAGTTCCGATCTCTGCGTGCATGTACCCCCAACAAGTGATTTTTATGCGTGCATTTGATATTTTGTACGTGATTCACGTACTGCAGTGCGTGAATGGGCATGCTGTATTTAGTTAGTTTAGAATTAAAACTTAAACCTTCGTCAACAGTTAAAATAAAAAAAATCAGGGTATGAAATACAGTTAACAAAGTTATTTCCCAAAGTACTTTGTTAGCCTTACTCATTTGGCTTATTGGGATGACTTATTTTATGATCTGATATTTTATTAGCAATAACCACAGGAAAGATAACTCCTGCAAACACTTTATTCAGGATTTCCAAAAAATGTGACCACAGAAAAATTGGAATGCTCGCTTTCACTTTTGAAACGGAGCTTATTGTGTTGCATGTAGGGTATCTTAAATACTTACGATTTTTAAGGCAGGAAAGCGTGCAGATTGGAAATTATACACTTTTTTCAAAGTGGAAGTACCATGTATTTGAATGGGACTAAAATTTCATTTTTTTGTTGAATGCTGTGTAATCTCTCTAAAGAAACTAGGGAAATCTTCCTTTTTTGTAGATAAATAAGTCATATTAAAATAAATCAAATACACGTAGCAGAAAAAATGCAATTAGCTGCGGTCACTTTTGCACAAAAATCTGAAAAAATGTGTTACGTGTCAAAATCTAGGACATGACTTTTAACACCCTGTAAGTCTTGATCACTAAATTTTATGGTCAAAGGCACAATTGATTTGTCATTCAGACACATACAAGTGTCCAAAAACTTAATTTTCATCTTGTAATCAAAACTAACAAGTGGAGGTTGTTGCTAATTTATAGTTGTCATCCCTCTAAGCCTTACCCGTTTCTGCATTTTACTGCTAGGAAAACGAAGACATTAAAAAATCCCAAAAAGTCATAATATACTGGTCAGACTTGCTTGCTCTAATAAATTCGACATTAATATTTGTGTAGAAACTTCAAATGGGTTGAATATAACTCATAATTTTAAATAAGAGACTTAAATCTTCGAAAATATGTTGTGACGGACTGTGCAAGGAGACAGGCCAGACACCGGTTTCAATACACAACAGACTGCCGACGAAACAAAACACAAAATATACATTCATAAAATGTCAGCAAGGCAAGTTTATGCTTTAATCAGTCAGGGTAACTGTTTCAAAATATGTAACCTATTTCAGTTACTTTTTCAAGCATTTTATAACCTGTATTAGTTATAAAATATAGTTAACTCGGGTAAGTTATTTAAAAAAAAGTGTTTTTGCTGTTCTCACAAAGTGACCTTTAAAGTGAAATTAGTAGCAAACTGTGGTTAATCAAATTCTCTTTTAGTCTGAGCATGACCTGATTATAAGCATAATGGGATATTAAGAGTTTTATGGCTTTAAAACGTTTGCGTAAAACTTTACCAGCCTTGCGTAAAAAAATTTTACTGCATAGCAGGAAAGAAAAAAGGTCAAGGATTCAGGAAATAATTGCATTAGTCTCATTCAAAATGAGGAATTGGCACCGGAGGGCTTTGTAATATTTTATGATAACTGAAACAAGTTATGAAAGTTTAAGCAATAACTCAAATTGGTTATAAACTGCGATAACTTGAAACAGTTACACCCCTGACTGTTAATGTCAACATAAATTCATTATCAGAGATGTAATCATTACAAATACTTTGTACATGTACAAGAATATGTTCCCAACAGATTTCATTGGGGATTTCCTAGTAACAGAAATATGCAGAATAAGTTTGGACGTGACAGGACAGCTAGTCAAAAGTTATCACGCAGTCCCAAAACGTTCTATTATTTGGACTAATACTTTGTATGCACTAGTACCCTGTTTTATTACCACTATTTGGATAATAAAAATAATGTATTTTTATGCTAACTGAAACAAGTCTAGAAGAATCTGCTGTATAAAATGTATTGTAAAAATTGTTTGCGTTTTCGAGATCAAAATTATTATTGTTCATTGCAGACCCGAAGATCCGAATTTATGACTTGGGACGTAAGAAGGCATCGGTAGAGGATTTCCCTCTGTGTGTACATCTTGTGTCTGATGAATATGAACAGTTGTCATCTGAGGCATTAGAGGCTGCCAGAATTTGCGCCAACAAGTACCTGGTCAAATACTGTGGCAAGGAAGCTTTCCATCTTAGAATGAGGGTGCACCCTTTCCATGTAATCCGAATCAACAAGATGTTGTCGTGTGCTGGAGCTGATAGGTAAGTTCGGTTACATATGCAGTGGCTATCGTTGGGGTGGGGAGGGAAGGGTGCAAACTATCAACATTTATGTGTATTTTCCACACTGGCAAATTTGGTTACACTGTTGCTTTATATTTAAGTTTATACCCTTGGTGTAAAATCATGTAAATATTGTGTAGTCGGCAGGATGATAAGGCTTGGATGATTGAAATGAATTTGAGACCTAGATGTTTGTGATTGACTTTTGATTTGTTTGTTTGTTTTGGGTTTAACGCCGTTTTTTTAGCTCATCTGATTTTGAAAAAAAATGATGAGTTATTGTCATCACTTGAGCGGTTGTCGGCGTTGGCGTCTGCGTCGGCGTTGCCTGGTTAAGTTTTATGTTTAGGTCAGCTTTTCTCCTAAACTATCAAAGCTATTGCTTTGAAACTTGGAATACTTGTTCACCATCATAAGCTGACCCTGTATAGCAAGAAACATAACTCCATCTTGCTTTTTGCAAGATTTATGGCCCCTTTTGTACTTAGAAAATATCAGATTTCTTGGTTAAGTTTTATGTTTAGGTCAATTTTTCTCCTAAACTATCAAAGCTATTGCTTTGAAACTTGGAATACTTGTTCACCATCATAAGCAGACCCTGTACATCAAGAAACATAACTCCATCTTGCTTTTTGCAAGAATTATTGCCCCTTTTGGACTTAGAAAATCAGTTTTCTTGGTTAAGTTTTATGTTTAGGTCAGCTTTAATCCTAAACTATCAAAGCTATTGCTTTAAAACTTGCAACACTTGGTCACCATCATAGGCTGACCCTGTACAGCAAGAAACATAACTCCATCCTGCTTTTTGCAAGATTTATGGCCCCTTTTGGACTTAGAAAATATCAGATTTCTTGGTTAAGTTTTATGTTTAGGTAAACTTTTTCTCTTAAACTATCAAAGCTATTGCTTTGAAACTTGTAACACTTGTTCACCATCATAAGCTGACCCTGTACAGCAAGCAACATAACTCCATCCTGCTTTTTGCAATAATTATTGCCCCTTTTGGACTTAGAAAAATCATTTTCTTGGTTGAATATTATGTTTAAGTCAACTTTTCTCATAAACTATCAAAGCTATTGCTTTAAAACTTGCAACAGTTTTTCACCATCATAAGTGGACACTGTACATCAAGAAACATAACTCTATCCTGCTTTTTGCAAGAATGATGGCCCTTTTTAGACTTAGAAAATCATGGGTAGGACAATATTTCTATTATACAAAAAAAAATTAGATGAGCGTCAGCACCCGCAAGGCGGTGCTCTTGTTCAACAGTATTTCAGTCATGTAACGGCGGGCAGTTAACCTAACCAGTGTTCCTGGATTCTGTACCAGTACAAACCTGTTCTCCGCAAGTAACTGCCAACTTCCCCACATGAATCAGAGGTGGAGGACTAATGATATCAGACACAATGTCGTTTATCAAATAGTCACCGAGAACATACGCCCCGCCCGAGGATCGAACTCGCGACCCCGAGATCCGTAGACCAACACTCTTACCTATTGAGCGATTGACTTTTGATGATCAGCTGTTAATTAGTGAACTTACGAAAGTGTTTTCGCTTCAGACTCCAGACTGGTATGCGTGGTGCTTGGGGAAAGCCACAGGGCACTGTAGCTCGTGTACATATTGGCCAGCCTATCATGTCTGTACGTGGTAGAGATCCAAATCTTGCAAACATCATAGAGGCACTTCGTCGTGCGAAGTTCAAGTTCCCAGGAAGACAAAAGGTAATCTATTCAAATTGTTTGAAAACAGTTTGTAACAGCAACTCGGGGCCTGCAAAGAGCTGGGTAACAAAATATCAAGGTCTGATTATTAACTTATTTCACCTGTAAACAACTTTGCTAATCTAATGATGCTATTTACCTACATTGTCAGAGAAAGGACGATGAAGAAAACTTAAAACTGAAGATTAGCATTGCATGGTCAGGCAGAAAGTATGTGTCTTCATATGTTTGCTTAAATAAAATGTTGTTAGATACATTGTTGAGACCAAAGTATAATTGCTAGTACAGTATTACGGCTGAAGAAGTCGTGCGAAGTTCCAAGTTCCCAGGAAGAGAAAAGGTGATCTATTCAAATGGAAAACAGTTTGTAACTGCAAAGAGCTAGGTAATAAAATATCAAGGTCTGATTATTAACATATTTTACCTGTAAACATCTTTGTTAATCTAATGATGCTATTTACCTACATTGTCAGAGAAAGGACGGTGAAGAAAACTTAAAACTGAAGATTAGCATTGCATGGTCAGGCAGAAAGTATGCGTCTTCAAATGTTTGCTTTAACTAAAATGGTGTTAGATACATTGTTGAGACCCAAAGTATAATTGCTAGTACAGTATTATGGCTGAAGTTGATTTAATTTGCTAATCTATCATTAGGTATAATTAGTTGATAGTGGTGTAATTATGTTGAGACAGGACGGCTTGATAACATAGTACAATTTTGTCTGCCCATTTGTAGGTGTCGCTGCCAGTCGCCACCTGAGCCATTTTTCAACAATTTCATGAAAGTGGCTTCAACATTTTTATGTGGCTTAATGTAGGGTTATTTCCTTAAGTAAGATTACATGTACTTTTGCATCGAAGATGGCTCAAAAAGTGGTTATTTATACAAACTTTGTGTTTAGGGTGCACCTGTGTACAGTCAGGCTGCCATGTTTACACCCTTAAACAAGATAGTGTTGTGTTTGATTGGTAAACATTTACAAAATATTCCCAGGTTTAAAGAAACCATCACTGTCAGACCATCTTGGTCTTTCTCTGTTAACAGAACTGAATGAAACAAGTGTTTTCTTGCCTGTAAATGTTAGTAAACATCATTTTTATGCACTTGTTTGATATAAAATAAATATGTAAATTCCATTATTGTGGCGAAATTTTGTTGGTGTGGCAGAACTTAACCATAAAAGAAAGCTGTATACAGTGCTAAATTTGATTTGATTAAAATAAGTTGTTCCATTTCTCAATGGAATCATATGAACCAGAGCCAAATATAGCGAAGAACATCTGAACAGCATGAAATTTTTGAAAATGTAAAAAAAAAAATTCATTGTGATTTTTTTCTATTTTCAATTTGAGAAAATAATGCCTGTATGATTGTAATAAAAGGGGGAATGCCATCCAGAGTCATGACTAAAGGCAATAATTGAAGGCTGTTTAAAGGGTAACGTTTCATGTAAACAAAATTCTGTATACATGGGAACCTTAGAGCCTTGGTTTATGGGGTTTTCTTTTCCTTCTAAATAGGGACCACTTCCCCTCAGAAAATTTCTTTTACATCATGCAGTTTTCCCCAAAAATTGACTACATCAGGTTTTTTTTTATTCCCCTTTGCCCAAATACTGAGCTATTTTTTCCCCCAAATCACAGGCCTGGGCCTCTTCCCCTCCTGGTAAAAAAAAACCCTGATTCCAGTGGACACTTCTAGTTTCACAATATCTCTGCCAGTCATATGATGTATTTATTACCTACATTGTCAGACAACTATGAAGTAGAAAATTACAAACTGAAGATTGGCAATATTTTTTTTTTCAAGCAAATTTTGAGCAGATAGTCCTTTGTGAGTAGTATCTATTATTTATAAGTGATCATTGAATACATTTGAAGTTTTAGAAGAAAATTGGAGAAAAAACAAATAGTGCATACAAAAATTTATATTTATGAAAAGAAACTTTTCCATCAGTAATTCAGTGCTAGTTACAAATTTCAAAACGATACTCAACAATTGATATTCTGAAATTTCACCACTTTATCTAGAGCATACTTTCACTGAGTTTTAAAGTTCAGAGTACTGGTATTATAATATTAAGGGTTACTTACTAGAAACGCGTTAAATTAACGGCCCCAGGGCCCTCGTTTGCCGATTTTTGGGGCCGAAATTCGGCCCCGTTCCCCCCTCGAAATAGTATGCTTTTTTCCCCCGAAGTATAGAAAAATTCCCCCTCGAAAGAAAAAAAATCAAGAAAAAAATCGATACCCGATAGTCTTAGGAGCGTCTCGTAACTTAATGAGCCTGATAAAGTTTTACTCCTTCCTCTTATCAGTCATTTTCTACAGTAAAACTATATCCACGATAAACACGTGTATTCAAAATAAACACACGCGGTCATGCCCTCCTGCCTTTGATCTTCTGCTAAATTCCCGCTCTTTATCATGTGGACATGCCACGCTGATTTTTCTTTATCAGCAAGTTACGTCACGGCGAGTGAACATAGGTAATGAGAATCAATGAAGTGTTAACATTAATTGTAAAGCGGTACCCGTATTGAGCCTGCATACTGTCAAAAAAGGCGCCAATTATTAAATTATCGTAATTAAGCGACCAGCTGATTACCGAGATTTCTTCATGCAAACTTTAAATTAGCTCATTGTTTAATGATTGTACCTTAATATCAACCAGAAAATCCACAAATTTAAATGGATTTGGAAAGTAAAAATAAGTTTAGAATGTCCGTTCACGATTCTAATTACACCCGATGACATATGCAATTTTTCCAAAATTCACTAAAAAAACTTGACTTTCAGTGCAAGTTTTAATGAAAAGTAGCATCATTATTTGAGGAACTATCTCTGGTTTACCTTAGTGGACCAAGTTTACTGGCAAAAACAACATTTCAGAGGACATTCCAAAAGTGTACCAGTATCCGGATAGTACTTTTTTGGATACATTTTTACAGTGTTTTAGCACTTTTCTGCTAACAAAAAAAAAATATGGAAGAAAAACCTCATCAAATTAAAATGAATTTTGATAAAAATTTATTTACAATATCAGATTATATGACCTGAAACAGAAATTATTATTATGTTATTATGATGTAACATGTTCTTGGTTTTAGTAGCTATTAATTACTTAGTATTACTTTATAAGAAAATATAGTCAATTGTATTGATGTGTTGGGGCAGGACTCTTGTATTTTGAAAAAGGACCGTTCAAAATTTGGACCCTGCTCCGGCTGCTGCTGAGACAATGTCCGTGGATACTGCTAGTGCTACCGATAATGACGACATGTGAACCTCGCTTGGATATCACATAACTGATTTAATAAAAGAAAATAAAAGTTGCCTGTTTTTAATAGATTATGTTCTGTACAATACTTCAGATATATTCACATTAGTTTGATATCTGTAATACTCAACTGACCTTAATTTAAGGGGTTATGATCAGATGTCATATCTCCAGAGTGAATTCCCCCCTCCCTTGAAAACGACGCGAAATTCCCCCCTCCAAAGGCCCCGGCCCCAATCCCCCAAAATGTAGAGAGGGCCCTGGGCCCATGCAGATTTTGATGTGCTTGCCAAGGGAGCTATATGTAGTACTGAATTTGTCATTTCATAATACAAATAAATTAATGATGGACAATTGTTTGTATGAAAGCCATTCTTATGATGCCATTATTTACCTACATTGTCAGAGGTTTAACAGTGAAGCAAAAACTTGACCACTGAAGATTGGCTAAAAATAAAGTGCTAAACATTGTTTTCGTTACTGATATATTACATCGTTGTTGGCGGAATAATCTCCCAAGCTTTCAGATCACCACACCTGTTAATGCTTTTTCAGATCTTTGTTTCCAAAAAGTGGGGATTCACGAAGTGGCCACGAGAAAAGTACCAACAGATGAGACAGGAACATAAACTGATCCCAGATGGCGTCACTGTACAGTATAAACCAGACAAGGGACCTCTTATTGCCTGGAAAAACCGCATGGAAAAAATCTATGGTTAATTTATTGTTAACAGACTGTAGAGAATAAAGTGTGGTCAAGAAGAAAGTTGTGTTTGTGTTTTGAAAAGTTCATGTCAAAGGCAGTTGGCTCCAAGGACACTTTCTATGAATAAGCACATAATTATGTTGAAAGGTGAATTGAAGTTTTGTGCCATAGCTTCAAAGTTCCCTGATTTCAGCTGTTTTGAGCCGACTGTTAGAGAGTAAGTAGAGCTATTAGCGTTATTTCTAGAGCGACGCAGCGGGACGCCCCGCCCTGCCCTTTTTAACTGCCGCCACGCTGCCCTTAAAATGTGCCCTCCTGCCTAAGTTGATCTTCTGCAAAATACCGCCCTTTATCCTGTTGACATGCCTCGCCGATTTTAAGATCAGCAAATTAAGTCACAGCGAGTGCACACAGTCGATGAGAATCAATGAAGTGTTAAAATTAATCGATAGAGTACTGATCCATTGTACTGTCAAAATGGCACCAATTAATGATTGTCCGTAAGCGGC
Organism: Mercenaria mercenaria; assembly: GCF_021730395.1. Classification (NCBI taxonomy): domain Eukaryota; kingdom Metazoa; phylum Mollusca; class Bivalvia; order Venerida; family Veneridae; genus Mercenaria; species Mercenaria mercenaria. Next base: position 69,149,846 of record NC_069362.1, read on the forward strand.
CAGCTGATTACTGAGCACGTGAAAAGTGCCCTGTACGATTTCTTCATGCAAGCCTTAGATTAGACCATTGTTTAATGTAATAAGGGTGTCTGATCCTACTGTAATTTCAACTGGAAAATACACAAATTTGATGAATTTCAAAAGCAAAAATAAGTTTAGAATGTCCTTTCACAATTCTAATTACACCCGATGTCGTATGCAATTTTTCCATAGTTCCTTCAAAAAAAGCTGACATTCGGCTTATTTTTATGATAAGTAACATCAAAATTTAAGGAAGTATCTCTGGTTTACCCTAAAGCATCGAGTAAACCAAGTAAAAAACACTTTCAGCCAACATTCCGAGAGTGTACCAGTATCTGGATAGTTCATTTTGGATATATTTTTTTACAAAGTGTTATAGCACTTTTATGTTAATGAAATATTGACAAAAGACCTAATCAATATAAAATGAATTTTGATAAATATTAGTAACAATGTGACCTGAAACGGACCTTTTCATTATGTTGTAACATGTTGCATGGTTTCAAGCTTGTATATACATATAAAGGCCTCCGCTATTTCATATTCACATGAGTAAGTTGACATACTTGATAACATTTTTTAGAAAAATGCCTGAATGTTATGACAAGAAATATAAAGTAATGTAAAAACCCATTTGAAAACTCTGTTACTGGTTTTGGGAAGATATCATTTACTACTTTATTTGATAAGTGTACAGTAATCATAAATGTTATGAATACATAAATATAAGCATCTGGAAACGCAACTACGGTAACTTTCATGTTGAAAACAGCACCCTGCCCTTTTTGAGCTCTAGAAATAACACTAGCTATCCTCTCCACGGCATTTGCGTCACACCTTAAGTTTTTCGTACTTGTCCACATTTTGAGATAAAGCTTTGACACTTGTATACCATCATGTCCAGTTTTAGGCAAAAGTACATAACTCTATCAAAGATTTTGTCTGAATTATGGCCCCTTTCAATTTACAAATCTTTGTTAAGTTTTTCGACCAGTTCCTATTTTGTGGAAACTGTTTGACATATGGCTTTGAAACTTTATCACTTGTTCATTATAACAGTCTCTATCTGTAGGCAAGAGTACATAACTCTCAACTACTATTATGGCCCTGGACTTGGACATTGATTCCATTTTCGTACAAGTCCGTGTTTTGTCAAAACTGATGTGTGGCTTTGGAACTTTGAACACTTGTTCATCATAATGATCTCCATTTGTAGGCAAGAGTCCATAACTCTTGTAGAGTATTTTGGCTGAATTATGGTCCTTTTTGAACTTGGAAATCAGTTTTCATTAAAGTCCAAAATTTGTCAACTGTTTTGACGTGTGGCTTTGAAACTTGGAACACTTGTTTATAGTCATGGTCTCCATCAGTAGGCAAGAGTATATAACTGTAAACTATTTTGGCTGAATTATGACCCTTTTTGGACTTGGAAATCTGTTAAATTCTACGTACCAGTCCATATTTTGTCAAACCTGTTTGTCATAATGGCTTTGAAACCTACATAATTATGTAGGCAAGACTTCATAACTAAGACGAGGACTTTGGCTCAGTTATTGCCCCGTTTTGACACACAAATTAGTTAAGTTTCGCATATCATTCCATATTTTGTCTAAACTGTTTGATATGTGGCTTTGAAACTGAACATTTGCTTACCAATACCATCATGGTCACACATTGCCATATAGTGCAATACTTACCCAGTTCAACAAATACAGGTACTTTGTTTGTCTTCCCTATTTTTAGCTCATCTGAGCACTAAGTGCTCTGGGTGAGCTATTGTGATCACTCCATCTGTTGTCCGTCCGTCCACACTTCCCTTTAAACAACATCTCCTAAACCACCAGGCCAATTTTGATGAAACTTCACAGGGATGTTCCTTAGATGGTCTTTAAAAATTACTCAAAGAATTGAATTCCATACAGAACTCTGGTAGCCATGGCAACCAAAAGGAAAAAAACTTTGAAAATCTTGTCCAAAACCACGGGGCCTAGGGCTTTGATATTTGGTATGTAGCATCATCTAGTGGTTCTCTTCCAAGAGTGTTCAAATTAACCCCCTAGGATCAAATTTGGTTTCTATAGACTTAATTATAGGGAAAAACTTTGAAAATCTTCTTGTCCAAAGCCACAGGGCCTAGGGCTTTGATATTTAGTATGTAGAATCATCTAGTGGTCTTCTACCAAGATTGTTCAAATTATCCCCCTAGGGTCAAATATAGCCCCACCCTTGGGGTCTCCTGGTTTACAAAGACTTAATCAGGGAAAACTTTGAAAATCTTCTTGTCCAAAACCAAGGAGCCTAGGGCTTTGATATTTGGTATGTAGCATCAACTAGTGGTCCTCTACCAAGATTGTTCAAATTATCCCCCTAGGGTCAGATATGGCCCGGCCCTGGGGGTCACATGGTTTATATAGACTTATATCAGGAAAACTTGGAAGATCTACTTGTACAAAACCACATGGTCTAGAGCTTTGATATTTGGTATGTAGTATTGTGCAGTAGTCTTTTACAAAGATTGCCCGGGGTGGGGGGCGGCACATGGTTTAAAGAGACTTGTGTCAGGAAAAATCTTATAAAATTTTCTTGTTGAAGTTACAGGATAGAAATTTGGACCATCTGTATAATTTTTGATACAGATTTCGATACTCTTGAATAGTCGTAATTATGACCTACTTTCTTGTTTTTGAAGATACAGCATAGAAATTTGGACCATGTATAACTTCAGATACAGACTTCAATACTCATTTTTGATATTGTTAACCCTGACCTACTTTCTTGTTTTTAAAGCTACAGAAAAGCGACTTGGACCACCTGTATAATTTTTTAACAGATTTCAGTAGTTTTCTTGAATAATCTTTACCATGATATGCTCACCTAGTTTTTATGCCCCCAAAGGGAGGCATATTAGTTTTCAACTGTCCGTTCGTTCGTTAGTCACAACGTTAACTTTTTGCATGAAGGCACTTTACTCTAATCCCTGCACCCAGGACCTTCAAACTTCACATTCTGATAGAGCTCATCGAGTACATGACCCCTACTGACTTTGGGGTCACCCGCCCGCTTAGCTCAGTAGGTAAGAGTGTTGGTCTACGGATTGCGGGGTCGTGAGTTCGATCCTTGGGCGGGGCGTATGTTCTCCGTGACTATTTGATAAACAACATTGTGTCTGAAATCATTAGTCCTCCATATCTGATTCATGTGGGGAAGTTGGCAGTTACTTGCGGAGAACAGGTTTGTACTGGTACAGAATCCAGGAACACTGGTTAGGTTAACTGCCCAAAATCCAGGAACACTGGTTAGGTTAACTGCCCGCCGTTACAGGACTAAAATAGTGTTGAAAAACTGCGTTAAACCCAAAACAATCAAAGGTCAAGGTCACTGGGGCCAACGTTAACTTTGCATGAAGGCACTTTACTCGCGAACCACTGCACCCAGGACCTTCAAACTTCACATGCTGATAGTACTCATTGAGTACATGACCCCTACTAACTTTGGGGTCAAAGGTCAAGGTCACAGGGGCCAATGTTAACTTTTTGCATGAAGACACTTAACTCACGAACCACTGCACCCAGGACCTTCAAACTTCACATGCTGATAGTACTCATCGAGTACATGACCCCTACTGACTGGGGTCAAGGTCACAGGAGCCAACGTTAACTTTTTGCATGAAAGCACTTTACTCGCGAACCACTGCACCCAGGACCTTCAAACTTCACATGCTGATAGTACTCATTGAGTACATGACCCCTACTAACTTTGGGGTCAAAGGTCAAGGTCACAGGGGCCAATGTTAACTTTTTGCATGAAGACACTTAACTCACGAACCACTGCACCCAGGACCTTCAAACTTCACATGCTAAAAGTGCTTACTGAGTACACGACACCTATTGACTTTGGGGTCACCAGGTCAAAGGTCAAGGCGCTGCGGGGGCATTTGTCACCATTAGTGCCAGCTCTCGTTTGTTTCTGAAGCTTTAGCAAAGAAATTTGTTGAAGCAAGCAACTAAACTCAGGTGAGCGATATAGGGCCATCATAGCCCTCTTGTTCTTCTTTTGTCTGAAATTCTGTGGTAATATTTTCACCCCATACTTTAACTTACATCAATTCTTCGAATAGTCGAGCACACTGTCAACAGACAGATCTTGTTAGTTAGCCTGAGCACAAAGTGCTCAATGTGGGCTATTGTGATACCCTTTAAAAGAAGTATTGAAGAAATGTTACTGGTTCACAATTGAAGATAAATTACCACTTGTTTAATATTCATAGTACACATTTACCGAACTGCGTGTTTTAGGATTGAAATGGGCTAGTATATTTTCCTGTTTGTGATTCTTATAGAATACCTAGGGGTAGGGTATAACATGTACAGAGGCATTTTCTTTCTGGTCTGGTGCCAGTGGTCTGGGTAGCATTGTGTGAAGTTTCAATCAAGTACACTGGGACACAGCTTGATAGTTGCGCATAACTAACCAAATTTTCTAATGTCCACATTAAAGTGATCAAAACGCCAACCAAACAAAAGTACAAGCATTTTCCTGCTGATCCAAGTAAGTAGTTCTATTCTTGATCCATGTTGTTTGTTTACACCTTGTGACATGCAGGTTTTAAGGATTTAGAAGTGTCAACTTGTCTCCAGGAGATAGAAAATAATGAGAATGTTCTGAAACTGAGGATTTCAGATCCAAAAGGTAAATGAAACAAAAATTCAAATAAGAGCTCGGCCAAGTGGGGCAATACACGCCCGAAGGGTTACATCAGAGGAAGAGAGCAAAAGAACTTTACTGTTGAAGCCCAAGGGACAGGAACAACAAAGGGAAGAAATTCCCCGAAAAATTCTTAGTCCACAAAAAAATCCTTACAAGGTAAAGGTATGTCAAAATACACCTAAAAATTAGAGTTTTCATCCGTTTTTTTTTTTTTTATTATTATTTAACGTCTCACCGACACATGATGCGTCATATGGCGACTTTCCAGCTTTAATGGTACAGGAAGACCCCAGGTGCCCCTCCGTGCATTATTTCATCACGAGCGGGCACCTGGGTAGAACCACGACCTTCCGTAAGCCAGCTGGATGGCTTCCTCACATGAAGAATTCAACGCTCCGAGTGAGGCTCAAACCCACATTGATCCATCCATGTTGTATCACAGAAAAGTGGGGGGGGGTCCCTACAGCCAATAAAAAAGTTTCAAAATAAGCTATAATTTATAGTAACATTAGAGGGAAGTAATTCAAAAAAAATTTATTTAAGTCAACAAAAAAGGATCTGCCAAATAAAAACGAGCACTGCAATGCAAAGCAATAAACACAAAGCAGTCGTATATGACCCTTGACCTTTAAGTGAGTCATCCAAAATATGCACTCTGCCCGTCGTCACGGTGTGGTGAACACGTGCAAAGTTTCTTTGAAATCCTTCAAGCAGTTCAAGAGTTGCAAAGCAGACACGAAACAAGCTGATATGACCTTTGACCCCAATGTGACCTTGACCTTGAAGCGAGACATCCAAAACATGCTCTGCACGTCGTCTCGGTGTGGTGAACACTTGTGTCAAGTTTCTTTGAAATCCTTCAAGCAGTTCAAGAGTTAGAGTGAACACGAAATTGCTAATGGACAGACGGACGGACACCAGGGGTATAACATAGTACGTCCCTTCAGGCATATTAAAAGGGTCCAAGTCTGATATAGAAGAGTTCCAGATCTGACAGGTGTATTTATATTAAGAAATGAATGCAAGTTTGGGACTGGAAAATGTAGTTAATTAAGATTCCAGATTAGAAGTTTCTTATAACCAAGGCCTCACTGTATTTTATTCTACGGTAATTCAGTGTAGTATGTACAGCTGGCATTTTCTGTAATTTAGTTACTGGTAGAATACTGATAAAACCATCAATGATTTAAAGAATCCTAAAATATGCTCCTATACTTTATCAGTGCACAAACAAGAGCTGTCACAGAAGACGGCGCGCTCGACTGTTTCGATGCTGGATAGTGAAAATGGGCACATCTGAGGAAGCTGGAGCAGCCACTGGAGTGTTTAATGACTCCAATATTGATGAAGATATTGGACAATAGCTATGTTTGTGTCAAAAGAATTAAGTAATAAGAGAGATAAAGTTATCAAAACATTAAATAAGTATAATTCTAAGCAAAAAGGGGTCATAATTCGTGAAATATTGGTGCAAGAGTGATGTACCTTGTGTCATATGATGTGGGTGATGATGTGTAACAACTACTTTTAAGTTTGAATCAAATACATTTAGTAATAACCGAGATAGAGTTTAAGCGCACCAGAACTAACCTGAAATTCTAAGAAAAAAGGGGAGATAATTCATGAAATACTTGTGTTATATGATGTGAATGATGACGTGGAACAACTATTTTTAAGTTTGAATCAAATACTCTGTTATAACAGAGATATAGTGACAAGAGGGCCATGAAGGCCCTGTATTGCTCACCTCACCTATTTACTTAATGATCAAGATTAACATTCTGACCAAGTTTCATTAAGGTATGGTCATAAATGTGGCCTCTAACGTGTTAACTAGCTTTTCCTTTGATTTGACCCTGTGACCTAGTTTTTGACCCCACACAACCCAGATTCGAACTTGACCTTAAGATCATCAAGATTAACATTCTGACCAAGATTCATAAAGACACAGTCATAAATGTTGCCTCTAGAGTGTTAACAAGCTTTTCCTTTGATTTGACCTAGTGACCTAGTTTTTGACCCCACCTGACCCAGATTTGAACTTTACCTATAGGTCATCATGATTAACATTCTGACCAAGATTCATTAAGATATGGTCATAAATGTGGCCTCTGAAGTGTTAACTAGCTTTTCCTTTGATTTGACTTGGTGACCCAGTTTTTGGCCCTACATGACCCAGATTCAAAACGGACATTAAGATCATCAAAATTAACATTCTGACCAAGTTCCATGAAGACACAGTCATAAATGTTGCCTCTAGAGTGTTAACAAGCTTTTCCTTTGATTTGACCTAGTGACCTAGTTTTTGAACCCACCTGACCTAGATTTGAACTTGACCTATAGGTCATCATGATTAACATTCTGACCAAGATTCATTAAGATTTGGTCATAAATGTGGCCTCTATAGTGTTAACTAGCTTTTCCTTTGATTTGCCTCGGTGACCTAGTTTTTGATCCTACATTACCCAGATTCAAACTGGACATTAAGATCATCAAAATTAACATCTTTAAACTAGAGATGCTTTTGAGAAAAGTGCATGTCTCCCACAACTGCCTTATCTTAATAGCAAGTTGGTCTTTGTATACTGTTAACTCACTACAAATATACCTTTGAAGAGTAAAAAGGCTGATTTTGGGTAATTCAAGGGCCATAATTCTGAAGTGCCTCGGGTGATTTGGCTAGTTAATGACCTTGGCTGAGGAGTTGTGATCAAAATCATTTGGTTCAAATTTGGTGAAGATCAGATGAGAAATGTTCGACTAGAGCGCAGAGTGAAAAGCCAATTTTCAGTAATTCAGGAGCCATAATTCTGAAGTGCCTGGGCCGAGTTGGCTAGTTATCGAACCTGGCCAGGGACTTACGGCCAAACTCATTTTGTTCAAGTTTGGTGTTGTTCGGATGAGAAATGTTCCACTTAACAGTGCGGACAAGAGTAAAAAAGGCCGATTTTTGGTAATTCAATGGCCATAACTCGGAAGTGCCTAAACAGATTTGGCTAGTTATCGAAGTTGACCAAGGTCTTATGGTCAAACACATTTTGTTCACGTTTGGTGAAGACCGGATGAGAAATGTTCAACTTGGAGTGCCGACAAGATTTGTGACAGACAGACACACAATCACACACACAGGCTGGAGAAAATCAATATGTCTCCCACACCACTGTGTGGTGGCAGACATAATTCTAAGTGAAAGTGGGCATTATTCATGAAAAATTGGTGCCAGAGTTATGTACCTTGTGTCATATGATGTGGTAATAAGGTGGAACAACTATTTTAAGTTTGAATCTAATCCATTTAGTAATAACTAAGAGTGAAACTGCACCAAAACTTTAACATGAAATTCTAAGTAAAAAGGGAGATAATTAATAAAATATTGGTGCAAGAGTTATGGCCCTTGTGTCATATGATGTGAGTGATGATATGGAACAACTATTTCAAGTTTGAATAAAATCCATTTAGTAATAACAGATAAAGTGAAAGTGCAACCTGAAATTCTAAGTAAAAAGGAGGCATAATTCAAGGAATATTAGTTCCAGAGTTATGGACCTTTTGTCATATGATGTGGGTGATGATGTGTAACAACTATTTTAAATTGGAATCAAATCCATTTAGTATTAACTGAGATAGAGTGAAAGTGCATCAAAACTTTGACCTGGAATGCTAAGTTAAAAGTGGGGATAATTCATAAAATATTGTTGCAAGAGTTATGGCCCTTGTGCCATTTGATGTGGGTAATGATGAGGAATAACTATTTTAAATTTTAAACAAATCCATCAAGTAGTTACAGAGATAAAGAGAAAGTGCATCAAAACTTTTAGTTTTAATATAAGAGGAACAAGGGGCATAATTCTGTAAAAATATAATGTTACGGAACCTGTACAATGCATGTCAGTTCATCACAGCGGAGAAGTGTGAAGTTTCAATTCATTCCCATTTGTGGGTACTGAGCTACCAGCTTTCATACAAAACTAAACCAAATAAGAACTGTCACTATTAGTGACAAATGCCCCCGAAGCATGCCTAAGAATGCTACAGTTGTGTGCGCAAAAACATCACACATCATTTCGTGGCCTTGACCTAAGAGGTCCGGGTCATACGCAATGGTTAACATTTGTATCAAATTATTTTCAAATTCCTTGATAAATGGCAGAGTTATGGACTAGACAAGAAATACCTTTGATTTCTAAGTGTGACCTTGACCTTGGAGCTAGGGGTCCGGGTCTTGTGCACAACACCTCATCTCATTATAGGGAACATTTATGCCAAGTAATTTCAAAATCCCTTCATCAATGGCAGAGTTATGGAATGGACAAGAAACAGACCATGTTAACCTTTAACCTCGCAATGGTTAACATTTGTATCAAATTATTTTCAAATTCCTTGATAAATGGCAGAGTTATGGACTAGACAAGAAATACCTTTGATTTCTAAGTGTGACCTTGACCTTAGAGCTAGTGGTCTGGATCTTGCACACAACACGTATTTTCATTATAAGGAACATTTATGCCAAAAAATTTCAAAATCTATGGATGGCAGAGTTATGGACCGGACACGAAACATACCGTTAACCTTCGACTTAAATGTGACATTGACCTTGTAGTTAGGGGTCTGGGTTTTGCACATGACACGTCATCTCATTATGTTGAACATTAAATATGCCAAGTTATTTGAAAATCTCTTATGAATGGCAGAGTTATGGACCAGACACAAAACAGACCATGATAACCGTTGACCTCTAAGTGTGACCTTGACCTTGAAGCTAGGGGTCTGGTCTTGCGCGTGACGCATCACCTCATTATGGTGAACATTTATGCCAAGTTATTTCAAAATCCCTTTATGGATGAAAGAGTTACAGCCTGGACAAGAATTTACTGGACACACAGACAGACGCACAGAGGGACAGTGCGATTTTAATATGCCCACCTTCGGGAGCATAAAAATTGCCTAATCAAAAAAGGGGCATAAGTTTGTTAAGTATGAATTATGAACCCTTCGCCATGCAAGTCAGATCATCACAGTGAACAAGTCTGTGAAGTTTCAATTCATTACCATTAGTGGGTACTGAGACACCAGCTTCAATACAATTCGAAAGTGGGGCATAATTTTGTTAAAAAGCAAAATAGTTATGGAACCTATGCAATGTAAGTCAGTTTATCAGTGAGTAAGTAAGTGAAGTTTCAATCCATTCCAACAAGTGCTTACTGAGATAAATATTATATTATACCACATTTATATTGCCCCCTTTTCACGATAAACACGTTCAAAGGCACTTTACTTAGTGCGGGGTGCCAAATTCATCCTCTATTAGTACAGACACAGAGCAGTCTGACAAGAGGTACAGAATGAGACAAATCCTCCAGAACAGAGAGTGAAATCCTTTTAGATACAGGCCTGTGAGATTCCAGCTTACATACAAAAACGCACGAGTGAGTCCAATAGCTCTACTTATACTTCGAATAGTTGTGCTAAAATTTGCATGAAGTTTTGTTATTTGACCCAGTATTATGACCTTAATTTGTGTATGACATCACATTGTTATGATGTCATATTTTCTACGACATCACTGCTAAATCGTAACTTGGCAAGTTCCCTCGGGAATTTCACAGAGGCTGTGGTCGTAGGGAGTAAAATGTAACTGCCAAGTATGTTTTATTGTAGAATAATATACAGGTTGCTTTCCTATATGTTTTTACAGAGAATGTTGACTGTGCTGGAATTACTATTCTAATTACTCCACAGACATTTTCCTGTTTTGGTAATCTAATTTTTTTAAACCTGTTCAAACAGAAAAAATTGTAAGCAAAAAACAAAACTTTCAACATTTATTCTTAAGAAAATAGCAATGCATATACTTAGATATCTGGCTGGCTGTGATAGGAACCTAATAACAGCCTATATGGGCTCACATTCCTCCAATACAACTAATTCATGCTGGTAAAAATAACTGCGTAATTGACATTTCTATAGTAAGGTTCAGTAATATCAAACTTGGCAGTAAAAAGAGATTATCTGGAGTAGAAAACTGCTGTTTATATCCAGCACCATTTCCAGTCTAAGTATTACCTGTTTTTATATTCTTAATTGCATAAGCATTTAAGTATACATTAACTCTCTTTTGTTGCCTAGTGCTACAGTGGGAGATAACATTCAACTGTTGTTGCTGGAAATTGCTGTAATTTACCTAGATTGTAAATTAACTTTCCAAGAATTGCATTATTGCTCAAACTGATCAGAACTCCAACATATCTGATGAAAAATTAATGTTGTAACAGAATCAATCTAAACAAATGACATCTCAGCAGTGAATGATTTTATACACCATTCCCAGAATCAATCTAAACAAATGACATCTCAGCAGTGAATGATTTTATACACCACTTCCATAAAATGTTCATTCAGCTTGGTTTCATATTGACCACACCACTAGAGTCCATGGAAAACTTTGAAGGATCAAATGGCTGGCCTTTAAATGGAGAACCTTCAGCATCCCAGGCATTCTTTAGCATGTCCTGCATCTTCTGAAATGAACATAAACTCACAATTGCTACATGTACAAGTCTCTTACATTTGTGAAAAGGCAAAATTGTATTTCCAAATGAAGCCTCCTCTCTTCAAAACACCTCTCCTATTTAGGACCATTATTATGAAGGACACTGTTGTATCAAGCATAAAATGCTATCAAGAGCTTTCTAATGAAAGCATACTACAGTTTCTATTTGAAACAAGCTGTTTGTGAAATATATACATCCCCCATGATGCCCCATCCCATTTTCAGTTTGGAGATACTATGACACTGACTTCTGAAATACTGACCCCAAAAACAGGCAATCATCCTATGAAGTTAGAAGGCATTCGGCCAAAGGGTTCATAACTTATTAGGCAGAAACCACTTTTAGTCTCAGGGGTCTTTATGACCCTGACCTTTGACTTACTGACTCCCAAAACAATAGGCTTTAGCATTTGACTACAGGCAATCTTACTATAAAGTTTGAACAAGCAGTCTCTTATAGTGACTGGAAATCAAATGGTCTACTGACAGACTGACGTTGAGCAAAACAATATATCCCCCAAAAATTACATAACCTTCAACAAAGGAAAATCAAAATAAATCTTCCTTTGTTTTTATAACTAAATTCTAACCAGAATTGTTGTATATTCAAACTGGAAAACTTTGTTGAATACCATGTTTGAAATTGGATGTTTATTACTGGACTATATTTTAGGATGTAAGTATACCTTAAATTCAGTGGTGTCTTGAAACACAACAATAGATCATTACATACTGATAAACTTGATGTTTTCAGTGAAATGGTGACTCTTATGCAAGATCACAAGCAATGAAATATTTAGATGAACATGACTGTTTACAAGGACATAACAAGTAACTGTCCTTCATATTCAAATGTGATTAAAATCTTAGGACAGGCTTGATTTAATTTAGTTTTCCAACAAAAGCTGTGACATGAAGATGTTGCAGGTGATGCAGGTTATATGGTTAAATTTTAGTTAGAACTATAAATAATACATGTACATAGAATAACAAATTTACCTAACATGGAAGACTGAATCTTTCAATAGAGCATGCTGGCCTTTTAAAACTGCATAATTACAATGTTCACTAGATGAAAGATAATACCCAAACAATCAAATATCCTTGATAATAAATTTACAACAAACCTGTTCTTTTGCTGTTGGTAAGCCCATTTTTTTCTGTCTATCATTGTACATCATTTCCTCTATCTTAGCTTGTGCTTCATCATCAAGGTCAGTCATTGGTCGACTAGCATCTATCTTGCGTACATTTATCTTTGGCTCATCTGTCAACACTGCTTCCCACCATCTCTCTTCTTTCTTCTCAAAATTTATCTGAGGAGAAAATGGGGCTGGCATAACAGAACATTACAGAGTATTTCAAGGAGAAATATTTTTAATAGAAGCAAATGAATGATTTTTTACATATACATACATCTTTTTATCAACAAGAAACGCGTCAATGCCACGAAACCAGGTTTTCAACACTTTTCATAAGAATAAACAAGAGTGCCAGAATGTCACAATATACGCCCGTCACAGCAAATTTCTTTACTCTAGCACCTGTATTTGCAGATGTAATTTTAATTTTGTGGTTGTTTAGTAATCATTGTAATTCTTTTGTTTTTCTAAGTCCACAAAAAAACCCCTTACCAGGTAGAGATACCTTAAAATACACCTAAAATTAGAAAGTAACAACTATGTTGTACCACAGAAAAGTGGTCTTGGTTTTTCCCTACGGTCAATTATAAAAAAGTTACAATTTAAGTTATTTATAGTAACAACTAAGGGAAGTTAATCTTAAAAAAAACAAGAGGACCATGATGGTCCTGAATCGCTCACCTCTTCCCACATGACCCAGTTTTGAGTATGACTCCCTTTTTTCTATTATTTGACATAGTGACCTAGTTTTTGAGCTCATGTGACCCAGTTTTGAACTTGACCTAGATATTATCAAGATAAAAATTCTGACCAATTTTCATGAAGATCCATTGAAAAATATGGTCTCTAGAGAGGTCACAAGGTTTTTCTATTATTTGACCTATTGACCTAGTTTTTTAAGGCTCGTGACCCAGTTTCAAACCTGACCTAGATATCATCAAGGTGAACATTCTGAACAATTTTCATGCAGATCCATTCAAGGGTATGGCCTCTAGAGAGGTCACAAGGTTTTTCTATTTCAAGACCTACTGACCTAGTTTTTGATCGCAGTTGACCCAGTTTCAAACTTGACCTAGATATCATCAAGATAAACATTCAGACCAATTTTCATACAGATCCCATGAAAAATATGGCCTCTAGAGAGGTCACAACATTTTTTCATTATTTGACCTACTGACCTACTTTTTGATGGCACGTGACCCACTTTCGAACTTGACCTAGATATCATCAAGATTAACATTCAGACCAATTTTCATACAGTTCCCATGAAAAATATGGCCTCTAGAGAGGTCACAAGGTTTTTCTATTATTTGACCTACTGACCTAGTTTTTGATGGCACGTGACCCACTTTCAAACTTGACCTAGATATCATCAAGATGAACATTCTGACCAATTTTCATGAAGGTCTCATGAAATATATGGCCTCTAGAGAGGTCACAAGGTTTTTCTATTTTTAGACCTAATGACCTAGTTTTTGATCGCACGTGACCCAGTTTCGAATCTGAACTAGATATCATCAAGATGAACATTCAGACCAACTTTCATACAGATCCCATGAAAAATACGGCCTTTAGAGAGGTCACAAGGTTTTTCTATTATTTGACCTACTGACCTAGTTTTTGAAGGCACATGACCCAGTTTCGAACTTGACCTAGATATCATCAAGGTGAACGTTCTGATCAATTTTCATGAAGATCTTGTGAAATATATGGCCTCTAGAGAGGTCACAAGATTTTTCTATTTTTAGACCTACTGACCTAGTTTTTGACTGCACGTGACCCAGTTTCAAACTTGACCTAGATATCATCAAGGTGAACATTCTGACCAATTTTCATGAAGATCTTGTGAAATATATGGCCTCTAGAGAGGTCACAAGGTTTTTCTATTTTTAGACCTACTGACCTAGTTTTTGATGGCACATGACCCAGTTTCGAACTTGACCTAGATATCATCAAGATGAACATTCTGACCAACTTTCATAAAGATCCCATGAAAAATGTGACCTCTAGAGTGGTCACAAGCAAAAGTTTACGGACGGACGGACGCACGGACGGACGGACGGACGACGGACACCGCATGATCACAAAAGCTCACCTTGTCACTTTGTGACAGGTGAGCTAAAAAAAAAAAAAAAATACAAAAAAAAAAAAAATACAAAAAAAAAAAATTGTAAGTCCACACAGAAATCCTTACCAGGTAGAGATTGGTCAAAATACACCTCAAAATTGGATGTAACATGCATGTTGTACTACAGAAAAGTGGTCTCGATTTTTCCCTACGTCTAGTAATGAAAAAGTTACAATATAAGCTATTTATAGTAACAACAAAGGGAAGTAATTCTAAAGAATGGAACTGCGCAAGACACTTCGTCTCATGATGGTGAACAATTGTGCCAACTTTCATCAAAATCCCTCTATGCATGAAGAAGATATGCTAACCCTAACCCTATTTTTAGTAACAATGACCTTGACCTTGATCCCAGAAACCCCAAAATCAATCCCAAGCTACAACTTTATGTAAGTTTTCTATACACCAAGTTTCATCATGATAGCTCATTCCTAAGTTAAGTTATTGACCGGAAACCCTTTTTCTATTTTAAGTAACAGTGACTTTGACCTTGACCCCAGAAACCCCAAAATCAATCCCAGCCTTTGTCTTGATATAAGCTACATACATACCAAGTTTTATTCAAATATCTTTACCGAAACAAAAGTTATTGACCGGAAACCCGAAACAAAAGTTATTGACCGGAAACCCTTTTTCTATTTTAAGTAACAGTGACCTTGACCTTGACCCCAGAAACCCCAAAATCAATCCCAGCCTTTGTCTTGATATAAGCTACATACATACCAAGTTTTATTCAAATATCTTTACCGAAACAAAAGTTATTGACCGGAAACCCTTTTTCTATTTTAAGTAACAGTGACCTTGACCTTGACCCCAGAAACCCCAAAATCAATCCCAGCCTTTGTCTTGATATAAGCTACATACGTACCAAGTTTTATTCAAATATCTTTACCGAAACAAAAGTTATTGACCGGAAACCCTTTTTCTATTTTAAGTAACAGTGACCTTGACCTTGACCCCAGAAACCCCAAAATCAATCCCAGCCTTTGTCTTGATATAAGCTACATACATACCAAGTTTTATTCAAATATCTTTACCGAAACAAAAGTTATTGACCGGAAACACCAGTTTGACGCCGCCGCCGCCACCGCCACCGCCGCAGCCCGCCCGCCCGACCGACATCTACCCCAATCTAATAACTCAGGTTTTCGTTGAAAACCTGGTTAAAAAGTGCTATTAAGCAGATATTTTCACTAAATCAGGATCTTATACTTTCTGCACATTTTCTGCTGATAAAAAATGACGATAAATCCTGATAAAACATGTAGGCTTATAAAACATGTAAAGTATCACATGAATCCTGACAAAAAATGTAGTATACCACATAAATCCTGATAAAACAAGTAGGCTACCACATAAATCCTGATAAAACATGTAGGCTACCACATAAATCATGTTGCTGGCTAAATAAATCCTGATAAAAAGATGCAGCCTATAACATAAAACCTGATCAAATATGTAGCCTACCAAACAAGTGACCGAGTACTGCAGTGGCAATACAGAAGTCCCTTACCAGTGGAACACTAACTTTGTTAGTGTTCGTCCCTTGTGGTTGTTGGCAACAGATACTGTTTGAGTAATTGCAGGTGGATGGATGAAACAACAGATGTACAGAGGACATTCCTGAAGTCCCCTCCGGTGTTCCATTGGTAGGGAACTAACAAGAGCTGTCCGTATAACAGCCAATGCTCGACTATTCAAAATATTGTCCCAGAAGCAGGAAAATATTACCCAAAATATTAAAATATCTAAAGAGTTTCAATCCAGTACTGCATTGCTAAACTTTAACCAGAAGTTTTCTAAGTCCAAAGGGGGCATAATTTGGCCAAAATGCAGGTCAGAGTTATGGGACTTGATGCTATCAACTAGCTTTATAACATATCTGCATTAGTTTTGGAGATGGTAACTTGCATGTAAAACTTTAACCAGGATTTTCTAAGTCAAAAAGGGGGCATAATTTGCCCAAAATACATGTCAGAGTTATGGGACTTGACCCAGTGAGGTTGGTAATTGATCTAAAAAAAGAAAAAATAAGTTTCAAATCTATATGCCTTTTAGTAATAGCTGTATGTACTTGCACGCAAAACTTTAACCAGGACATTTTTAAGTACAAAAGGAGGCATAATTTGGCCAAAATGAAGGTCAGAGTTATGGGACTTGGTGCTATCAACTAGTTTGATAATCCCAAAGACACATGTGAAGTTTCAATTCAATATCTGCATTAGTTTTGGAGATAGTAACTTGCATGTAAAATGTTAACCAGGACTTTCTAAATCCAAAAGGGGGCATAATTTGCCCAAAATACATGTCAGAGTTATGGGACATGACCCAGTGAGGTTGGCAATTGATCTAGAAAAAGAAAAAAAACTAGAAAATGCTTTTGTAAAAAAGCGCATGTCTCCCCAAATGCAAAGTCCTATAGGCAAGAAGTCAATAGGGGTCAGGAGCGAAAGTCAAAGAGACACTGATGGTTGGCTGCAATAGGGATCATCTACTTGGCATGTCCAGTCATCCAGCTAAATTTCAACACTCTTGGCCTAGTGGTTCTCAAGCCACTGTTCAGGCTCCTGTGACCTTGACCTTTGATCAAGTGACCTCAAAATAAATAGGGGTCATCTACTCTGCATGTCCAATCATCCTATTAAGTTTCAACATTGTAGGTCAAGTGGTTCTCAAGTTATTTCCAAAAAATGATTTTACATGAACAGGCCACTGTGACCTTGACCTTTAATTGACTGACTCCAAAATCAATAGGGGTCATCTACTCTGCATGTTCAATCATCCTATGAAGTTTCAACATTCTGGGTCACGTGGTTCTCAAGTTATTGATCGGAACTGGTTATCAATGTTCAGGCCCCTGTGACCTTGACCTTTAATAGAGTGACCCCAAAAACAATAGGGGTCATTAACTCTGTATGAACAATCATCCTATGAAGTTTCAACATTCTGGGTC
This sequence comes from Mercenaria mercenaria, assembly GCF_021730395.1. NCBI lineage: Eukaryota > Metazoa > Mollusca > Bivalvia > Venerida > Veneridae > Mercenaria > Mercenaria mercenaria. Next base: position 69,167,347 of record NC_069362.1, read on the forward strand.
GAGAGGTTCTCAAGTTATTGATTGGAAATGGTTTTCCATGTTCAGGCCCCTGTGGCCTTGACCTTTAATTGACTGACCCCAAAATCGTTAGGGGTCATCTACTCTGCATGACCAATCATCCTATGAAGTTTCATCATTCTGGGTCAAGTGGTTCTCAAGTTACTGACCGGAAATGGTTTTCAATGTTCAGGCCCCTGTGGCCTTGACCTTTCACAGAGTGACCCCAAAATCGTTAGGGGTCATCTACTCTGCATAACCAATCATCCTATTAAGTTTCAACATTCTGGGTCAAGTGGTTCTCAAGTTACTGACCGGAAATGGTTTTCAATGTTCAGGCCCCTGTGACCTTGACCTTTAATGGAGTGACCCCAAAATCGATAGGGGTCATCTACTTTGCATGTACAATCATCCTATGAAGTTTCAACATTCTGGGTGAAGTGGTTCTCCAGTTAGTGATCGGAAATGGTTTTCCATGTTAAGGCCCCTGTGACCTTGACCTTTGATGGAATGACCCCAAAATCAATACAGGTCATCTACTCTTCATGATCAATCATCCTATAAAGTTTCAACATTCTGGGTCAAGTGGTTCTCCAGTTTTTGATCGGAAATGGTTTTCAATGTTAAGGCCCCTGTGACCTTGACCTTTGACAGAGTGACCCCAAAATCAATAGGGGTCATCTACTCTTCATGACCAATCATCCTATGAAGTTTCAACATTCTGGGTCAAGTGGTTCTCCAGTTAGTGATCGGAAATGGTTTTCAATGTTCAGGCCCCTGTGACCTTGACCTTTGACGGAGTGACCCCAAAATCAATAGGGGTCATCTACTCTTCATGACCAATCATCCTATGAAGTTTCAACATTCTGGGTCAAGTGGTTCTCTAGTTATTGATCGGAAATGGTTTTTAATGTTCAGGCCCCTGTGACCTTGACCTTTGACAGAGTGACCCAAAAAACAATAGGGGTCGTCTACTCCAGCAATCCTAAAACCCTACAAAGTTTGAAGGTTCTAGGTAAAATGGTTCTCCAGTTATTGCTCGGAAATGAAAAGTGACGTACGGACGGACGGGCAAAAACAATATGTCTCCTGGGGGAGACATAGTAAGTTTCAAATCTATATGCCTTTTAGTAATAGCTGTATGTATTTGCATGCAAAACTTTAACCAGGATTTTCTAAGTCCAAAAGGGGGCATAGTTTGGCCAAAATGGTCAGAGTTATGGGACTTGGTGCTATCAACTAGATTTATAACCCCGAAGACACATGGGAAGTTTTAATTCAATATCTGCATTAGTTTAGGAGAAAGTAACTTGCATGTAAAACTTTAACCAGGATTTTCTATGTCCAAAAGGGGGCATAATTTGCTCAAAATACATGTCAGAGTTATGGAATTTGACCCAGTGAGGTTGGTAATTGACCTTGAAAAAGAAAAAGAAAGTTTCAAAGCTATATGCCTTTAAATGATAGCTGTATGTACTTGCATGCAAAACTTTAACCAAGGTATGACGCCAACGCCAGGGTGAGCAGAATAGCTAGACTATTCTTCGAATAGTTGAGCTAAAAATGCTTCAAGGCATTTAGAAGCTAAGAAACAAAAACTGTTTTTACTTAAATTTCAATAGTGACCTTGACTTACAAGCATAGATCATGTACACAACACATTGTCCCACAATGGGGAACATGTATGTGCAGTTCTAAGGCAATCCATCAATGCACATAAAAGTTATGAAGCGGAAACAGTTTTACTTGACCTTCAATAGTGATCTTGACCTTTGACCAACACCATGGGTCATGTGCGCAACACAGTCTAATCATAGGGAACATTTCTTTGTAGTAATAAAAAAATCCTTCAATGCAATTAAAAGTTAGAGAGCAGAAACCTTTAAACTTGACGTTTGACCTCTCATTGATAGGCATGGGTCATGCAAGCAACACAAGTAACACATCATCTAGTTATGGGGAACATGTATGTGAGTGAATATAAAAATGCTTCAAGGCATTTAGAAGGTAAAGAACAAAAACTATTTATACTTTAATTTCAATAGTGACCTTGACCTTTGACCACCAAGCATGGTCATGTATGCGACATATTGTCTGGTCATGAGGAACATCTGCTTGTAGTGGTAAGAAAATCCTTCAATTCATATAAAAGTTATAGAGTGGAAACAATTTTTTACTTGGCCTTAAACAGTGATCTTGACCTTTAAACTGACAAGCATAGATAATGTGTTGACACATTTTCTCATCATGGGGAATGTTTGTGTGTAGCACTAAGATAATCCATCAATGCATATAAAAGTTATGAAGTGGAAACATTTTTTACTTAACCTTCAATAGTGACCTTGACCTATGAACTACAAGCATATGTCATGTATATGCATAATCTATATATTGCCCTCTATTCACATTCCAAGTTTTATGAACCTAACTTGAATACTTTTGAGTAATTGCAGGATCCAGATTTGAAGACAAATGGATGGACAGACAGGGCATTCCTAGTCCACTCTGGTGTTCCACTGGTAGTGGACTAATAAATCCTAACACATGATGTCTTAATTCAAAGAACCACAAGGACAGTATGGTTTGTTTATTTCACTGAGTTTATATAATTACAATTCAAAATACCTTCCCGAGCTGTCGGGGTAAAACCAAAGATGTGTGGTAAGGACAGGAACCCCTTCCTCTGATCAGCTGTTTGGCTTCCTCATTTACATCTTTTATATAAGAGTCTGAGCACAAGAAACGAGAAACTGTTCAGCCCTTGAGACTCAAAAACAATAAGCAATAGAACTTACATGAACATTTTCACCTGGATTCAGAGTCCACATACTTTCATCTTTATGCACCTCCCAGGTAAGGTCCCCATCAATCACAACTTTATACTGACCACTTTCATCTTTGTGGGCCACTTTCACATGCTTCTTACTAATATCTACTTTCACATCTCGACCTTTACGTATATATGATGGTACCTGTAAATTCATAAGATCATTTCAGCTGATATTAGATCATTTTGTCAGTGACTGTTCTGAAAGTGATTTTTTTTCATGTCTAATTCAGAAATAATTTTCAACAGACACCAATCAAGCTAGCAGCCACTGGTGTAAGAATTTGTTCTACAATTAAAGCTGATAGAAAAAATAAAGTGAAATCTTAATCAGTAAAGAATTACGGTATGAACTTTTGACACAGACTATCAAAGTCAGTAACGAATCCAGTTTTAACATAACAGATTATTAAGAACAGCTACTGATTGTTTCCAACTAAACATACTCTATTTAAGAAAATGTATAGAAAAACCATGTTTTAACATTATTAACACATGTAAAGGGGTTATACGTCTGCGGAATAATTTCACTAGGACGTAGCCCGAGTGATTATTGAACAGACGTATAACAAATTTTGAGTGTATTAATTTAAGTAAAACATGATTTTTCTCTACATTATTTCGATTCTAATATGCCCTTTATCTAAAACAGAAGCTCTTTCTTGGTCGCAACAAAGACATTAACGCCATCGCACGTTAATGTGACGTCATTTAATTGTAAGTGTGTTTTAACAGGAAAAGCATATTAGAATAGTAAATAATAAATGTTCAAAGATTACTTTTACTCTGTAATAAACTCGTATCATACTGAGAAACCATTACTATTCATGGAAAGCTATTTTTCATTGGTCTCCTCTTTGTCTGAATCCATGAAATTTAATACCAATGACAAAGAAAATTACTATTTATTTTATCTGTTTCAAATCCGTTAATTTACTTCAGTCAGAAATAGCCATTTTACCCAAAATCACGAAAACTATACGCCAATGTCATTAAATAATTTCTGAGTATCTTCAAATGCAATTAGATATGCATCTTCAAAACTGTTAACATATTTTTAAAATGTATCATTAATTTTAATCAAATACCATAGCAAAAAGTCTGACCCTAGCCTGAAGGACAAACAAGATATAATCAAGATCAGAGGTAACTGACTGTTGGGTTGAAACAAACTGAATCAATGGCAGTTTTGGTCTTTCATGTAAGTTGTACCTGAATGGACTACTGTCATGTCTTATCCGACCACAAATGAGCCACGCCATGAGAAAACCAACATAGTGGCTTTGCAACCAGCATGGATCCAGACCAGCCTGCGCATCAGGATCCATGCTGTTTGCTAAAGGTTTCTCTAATTGCAATAGGCTTTGAAAGCGAACAGCATGGATCCTGACCAGACTGCGCGGATGCGCAGGCTGGTCTGGTTCCATGCTTGTCACAAAGCCATTATGTTGGTTTTCTCATGGCGCGGCTCAAATGTGTATTTTGTTGGGTTTAGAGTCACACGACACATTTTAGGATATATGGCAACTTGAAAAGACCCCAGGGGCCCCTCAAGGCACGAGTAACCACCTTGATAGAACCACTGATCTGTAAGCCAGTTGGATGACTTCCTTATATGAAGAATTCAAACCTACATCTGTGAGGGGCAAGTGATTAGTTAGCAACCATAACCACTCGGCTATGAGTACATAAAAGATATCTGCAAAGTATCAAGTATTACATCAAAAGATTTGTAAGTATAAGTCTTCACTGGATTGTGTCAAACATTACAGGTAAGCTAAAACAGAATTAGAAGTTCCCAGCTTACTTTAACTCTGAGATCTAGGTCTGTTATGGACTGTGCCCAACTGTAATTTTCTCTAACAGCACCGTTGTAACTCTCTGGATTTTCCTGAAACTTCTGCTGCTGTCTGCAAAGTATAGACAATTTATACAGAAATTCCATATAATGAAATAGGTGTGTACTCAAAGGACACTGTCACACAGGTGTTCCCAAACAATGACAGAGACCACTCAGCCATACAATAATTTTGATATAGTTGAATAAAAAGCAAAATTCTGTTTACTCTTCTTGCTCTATATATGCAATACCAACCTTGCTTTTATCTGTAAGCTATCTTAAGCCACCTACTAAGCAGACACATTTTCTGTCTAAAATAACACTGTCTATTTTAGTAACAGTGACCTTGAACTTAAAACCCAAGAGCACAACTTCACTTGCTGATTAACACTTTTGCAAAGATTTATATTATATATTTTTCAGCAGCTGTGATGAGTTTGCACATACAAATTCAAATGGCTATAACTCTATCTTCCTGTGTGAAAGCAAAACCAAAGCCCCAAAAAGCTGATTAACATTCTTGCAAGGTTATATCTCTATGTCATATCTGAGCAGCATGTGACACAAACTTGAAAATACTAATTTAAGGGCAAGAAGTGTATAAGTGTTGGATGAAATCTCAAACAAAATGCATTGTCCATAACATCATAAATTATGCTGAATAACATAACTATAAAGTTCCATGACTCCAAGTCAAAATACTTCTTCAGATACAAAAACTACAAATTTTGTCACACAGATGGACACAACCAAATCTAAATGCCTCTTTTGGGAAGTATGGGTGCAACAACAAGACTTGTTGGAGGGCAGCAACACTTGAATATTCAAATGCTTGTCACTAAACAAACTAATTAATGAATAAAAAATCAAAATGTGGTATAACTTCAAGAAAAAGCAAAACAGTTCTAGAACCAGAATACTACACGCCAGATCATCACAGTGCACAAGTATGTTAAGTATCAATCAACTCCCATAAAGGGTACAAAGATACCAGCTTACACACAATCTTAACCAAAACTTGCTTAGTAGACAAGTCGCTCACCTGAGAAGGTCCATGACCTTTAGCCCTTGCTTCTAAACAAGTTTGTTAAACATAAATGCCAGTCAGCTCTGTTAACTCCCTAATTAGTTTTAAATGGTAAATACTGTTATTTAAACCTCAAAATGGCAGTTCATTAAATCAGCAATTAAAGCCCAATGATCACTAACTGCCACAAAAATAATTACCTTGTTAATTCAGGATCATCATCTTCTTCAGATTTTGTTTTTGTGTCTTTAGACTCCACCTTTATTGCATCACTTTTGTTATGAACTATTTTATCCTCAGTGTCTATAGAATGTTGAGATTCACTTTTAGCGCTCTTGTCACTGTCTTGTTTCACAGCACTATCACCATGTGCTGTAGCAGAATCTTGTTGTAACTGTTCTGTCACTGATTCTGCCATCATGTTATCTGTACTAGATTGTTGTATACTTTCTGTAGCTGTTCTCTGTTGTTTAACTTTTAAAACAAAGAAGTGATGAAACATTTATGATGTTAAACTAACTATTCAAATAAAAGAAAGTCTTTTAACAGAATGCATGCAAGTTCAACATTTGCTTAAATGAACAAAAGGTTAAAGATACCATTATTAATAGACAGTATTACTCTTTGCTGTACCGTGTTATTGTAATATAACTGTAAATACTGAAAATGATGGTAACAACCAAAATGATGCAAACTTTGTATGAAACATGCCCCCACCCCCAACCCCACCCCGATCCCACTCCGAAAATGCTTGATATACCAATATCTAAAATTTCGAAAAAATGGGAATAACTGATACAAAACTCAAGACAAAACGGTCATGTCTACTTGATAATGATTATATAACTCTTTCATTATAACTGGAAGAAATTGTAGCAGGACTGAGGAGTTGAGTATACAATGTTCTGATGTAATTGTAATATCTCAAAAATCTGTAAAAAAGGGCCTCCATGGCCCGAGTGGTTAAGGTTGCTGACTTCAAACCACTTGCCCTTACCTATGTGGGGTTGAGCTTCACTTAGGGTGTTGAATTCTTCATGTGAGAAAGCCATCCAGCTGGCTTATGGAAGGTCAGTGGTTCTACCCAGGTGCCTGCTAGTGATGAAATAATGCCAAGAGGGGCACCTGGTGTCTTCCACCATCAAAGCTCAAAAAGCCGCCATATGACCTATAATTGTGTCAGTGCAACGCTCAACCCAACAAAAACAATCAAAATCTGTAAAAGAAGCCAGAACTCAATCAAAAATAATCAGACCAGAAAGTCTTAACAATATCTACATGTCCACCTCATGCTGATGATGTATACCAATTTTATTTCAGGAAACTGTAGGAGGAGTAACAGAAAGTAAGATGAATTGATAGATAGATGGACTGACAGATGGACAGTTCAAATATTATATGCTTCGACACTTGGGGCATAAAAATGTTTTACAACTGAACTGTATTCTGACAGCAAACTTAATATTTTTTAAATTTATTTGTTGAATACTTGCATGAAATATTAGGAATACATGTAGTTGCAACATTGAAATGTATCCCTGTACATGTTTTCATTGGTGTGTAGAGACCTATATACCTGGAGCAGGTTTGTTTCCTGCTATTGTATCCTGTGATAGTTCTTTCCCTTGCTTTTCACTTTTTGCTTCACGCAGTTTGTCATCACGACGAGTTAAAGCATCATACTGCTGGAAAACCTGCAGTAAAATATATCACATTAATCTTACAACTCAGTTGTTGCATATAACTGATCAAGCAAACATTAAAGTTTAAAAAGCACACCTCTAAATTAAAACAGTACTTTAATTTGTTAGTAATTTCTTTGCAGTATTTATTTATAGAAACAATGTGTAGTCTGTGAAATATGTAGTGACTCTCTCAGTAGTGCCTGTCACTCAGGAAACAATCATGAGGTAATTGTAATAGGATTCAGGAATTTATATAACTGATTTACAACTTTAAATACATAGCAAATGTTTTTGTTGTTTTGAAAATTCAGATAATCTGACACTGACCTAAAGGTCAGTCTCTTTAAGCTTTGTTTAATATCTTCAAGACAGTATACAACAATATTTTATACAAATGTCTTCAAGACAAACAGTATACCATCTTCAAGATAAAATGTGTACAATATAAATACATTTTGTACAGACATCTTCACAATAAATGCAAACAAAACCATGTTTTCTGCATCTGAAATTGTTTAACAGTAACTGTAACTATATGTTCTCAGTCTTTACTAAGTGCAATACGTTATTCAATATTATGTATGATACTCCATTTATACATAAAAATAATGAAAAAGTGCAATATTAAACAGATCATTTTTGGGTTGCAACACAGCTACTTACACTTGTAAGCATTTTCAGGGCAACACCTGGAGGGAAACCAAGTCTGTCCTCTTTACTTTTCATAACTCTGTAAAAGTCTGTCCTGAAATTAAATTATAAAACATATTTTCCAAGCTTGGCCAGTTTTCAAGTTGACTTGATGACATTTATTATTGTTCCTATTTAATATACAACATTTTTGCTGCAAGGAATATGGTAAAGTTGATTAACTGACACAGGCTGCCATCATTCATGGCAAAATTTACATTTCCACAAGCCATCATAATTTTTAATTTTTCAAATATGCATAATCTTAATTACAAAGTCTGTTTATTTTGGGGTAATTTTTTGGAGCTGAAATTTGACCCCATTCCCCTGTCAAGTGAGTATGCTTTTCCTTATTTTTACAAAAGTTCCCCTATTTTCCCAGGTATACGATCACCTCTGACTACAAGATCAATCATTCAAAACTACTTATTAAGTAGCAAGAACATGGCGCTTCTAACCAAATTGTACCTTGGATACAGTCATTCCTCATATGTCCTAGTCAGTAGTAATTGATGATATCACATCTAAGCAAGTCGCTGTCACATGCAAAGTCACCCAGGGAACTGTCCTATGGCCCTCCTCTTCCTACTTTATATAAAAGATCTCCCTGATTTAGTTCCAACCCAAGTGAGCCTACATGTTGTATTCACAGATAACACTGTCATCTACCTCACTGTAACTACCCACTCATACTGCACAAGGATACAAAATAATATCCGTAGGTCAGAAAAATGAGAAATCCAGGTAAATACTTCATTATCTGCAACAGGAAGCCCTTTGAATCTCCATACAAGCTCCATGTTCAAACAATAGCCACAGTTCAATGTGCAAAAGACCTTAATAGAGTTAGCATCAGTTATGACCTTAGCTGGAATACATACGTCAAGAATCAAAACAAATGCAAACAGAACACAGTGTTTCCTCAAATGTAACATCATAACATCACATTGAAAATATCAAACCACTGTCTTACAAAATAGTAGTCAGACCTCAGTTAAAACATGCCGCAACTGTATGATCACCACAAACATAGGTCAACATACATTACTAGAAATGGTCCAGTCACATACAATTAGATGGGTCAAAAATTATTACTCCTGTTACACTAGTGTCACAAAAATGCAAAAACGCTCTTGACTGGCGTTCTCTTGAGAATAAAAGCTCAGATTTCCAAACTTGCCATGTTCTGCAAGATATACCATCAACTTGTAGCTACCTGCCCCCCCCCCCCCCCCCCCCCCCCCCCCCCAATATTTAGAAGCATCAACCAGGTTAATCAGACATATGAACACCTAAGTCTCCATCAAGCCCATGTCAATTCAGATTATTTCAAGTACACCTTTTTCTGCCATGCATCAGTCTTGTAAAAAAAATGAATTACAAGTTACCCCCAATATTGCATCACTTCCTGATCACAAATCTTTTAAGAATGAGAAGGCAGTGATACAGCATAGCTACTAATTAATGGCAATTGTTTTTATCCTGTTTTATACAACCTTGTCCCTCTTCAGGTTCTTACTGTTGCTGGAAGAACCGTCTTTCAGTGTTTACACTTTTATCTGCAATAGCAACCAAAATGCACCCTGCCCATGGTTCTCTTTAGAGGTTAGCTTTACTCATTTGGCTTATCGGGATGACTTAATTTATAGACACATCTCAGTTTCCTATATGTATATAGGCAAAAATGTTCCTATGTACAGAATTTCTTTAGACTTTGTGTACTGCCTGAGAATCAAGTTTAAAACGGAAATATGTATTAAAAACATAGGTACAGGTGCTCCGTAGAAAAACGTCTTAGCCCTCTCGACCACTGCGTCCACAGAAAACATTCCTTACGGATCTCCTAACAGATATATGCAGAATAAGTTTGGACATGACGGGACAGCTACAGTCAAAATTTATCACATTGTCATGAAATGTCTTATTTTAGGAGTGATGCAGTATGGATAGATGGCTGGATGGATTGTTGGAGATGCTTAGTTATTTTTTCAGTGTTTTTCACTGGATAGCTTAACAATAATCTACTGTTGTTTCTTCTTTCCTTCTTCTTCCAATACTGTATATAGTCAAAACAATTCGACGTTCAGATTGTTTTATATTTGTGGCAGGGCAATCTAAACGTCAAAACTTTGAAGGACCAAAATAATAGAGGATAAATCACAGTACACAGTCATGTAAAGTTATTGGTTTTATCGGTTGAACATATTGGCGTGTAGACATGGTAAACGTTAATCAGTCAGAGGTGTAACTGTTTTAAGTTATGTAACCTATTTCAGTTACTTTTTCAAGCATTTTATAACCTGTATTAGTTATAAAATATAGATAACTCAGGTAAGTTATTCAAAAAATGTCTTTTTGCTGTTCTCACTAAATGACCTTTAAAGTGAAATTAGTAGGGATATTAAGAGTTTTATAGCTTTAAAACTTTTGCATAAAACTTTATCAGCCTTGCGTAAAAAATTTTACTGCATAGCTGGAAAGATAAAAGGTCAAGGATTCAGGAAATAATTGCATTAGTCTCAATCAAAATGAGGAATTGGCACAGGAGGGCTTTGTAATATTTTATGATAACTGAAACAAGTTATGAAAGTTTAAGCAATAACTCTGATGGGTTATAAACTGCAATAACTTGAAACAGTTACACCCCTGACTGTTAATCGTGTACAGTACATACATAGGTTTAAATCACCAGAAAATTCGTAATTCTGGATATTATTTGATAATTTTTACATACTGTGAAATCATTAATATTCGTGGGGGATGAATTTTTGTGGATTTCGTGGTTGAGTCAATCCATGAAATTTAATCCCAACAAACAAGTAAAATTCCCATTCATTTTATGTTCAAAAGTTCAAAGCCTAGTACTGTAATCCTAGCCTCCGATTCTAGGATTACGGAAGTTCCGTATTCCTAGACAACCCTTTGAGGATAGGCTAGGATTACAGAAGAATTTAAGAGGCATCAAATGTGTGTTAGGACATGCATAAATGATGTTGTAAACTTATTTATTTCACTTAAAATAGCGTTTTCTTCATTGCCTTCTTATTATTTCGTGTTATCGATCAGTCATTTTGGGTTAGTATAATCTTAAACGATATATTGATGGCGGCGCGCGGAAATATTATAGAAATATGAGAGTCAAAGTTTCTATACTTTAAATTTTATGAGTTGTTTATACTTAATATATTTATTATCATTTTTTTTTAAATTTGCAGACAAACAAAGAATTATATTTTCAATAATAGCTCAAAAAGGATTTTCAAAAATATACTTTCAATTTTATGATTTGATTTTGCCTGTCTCTTTAGATTTCCGCGTGTAAAGAATAGGGCGAAATAAACATCCGTATACGTTTTTTTTAAATTTCATTTTCGCTGTTTTAAGTGAAATAAGTAAGTTTACCACATCATTTATGCATGTCTTAAGGGGACGCATATTGCTACATTCACAGTTCATACAGAAATGCGGAAGGGGTGCATATTCAAGAAATCGATGGTGGGAAAATAAAAAACATATTCCTAAACTGATATAATACTGATGGACACCTGTAATATTCAGTATTTTGTGGATAAGGATGTGGTACTATGAATGTAATAGGAAAACAGAGGTCTTTGTGAAAGTACATTCAACACAAAATATTAAGCTTTTGTATAAGGAAAAAACAGGTTTTTTACAATAACAGTGTTCCAAATAATGTTGAAGGGATGAGATTTTCTTTCTAACACACCAGGTTTGCTTAAACATGTAAAAATTTAACGCCACGTCATTTCAGCTCCGGATGGACGCCATATTTCTCATTGATAAAAATGTAAACAAAAAAGTCAGAGTGGGATTAGCATTGCAAGGGCATAACATGACATTCTACACAATGAATACCTTAGAACAGATATCTAAGATGCTACACAGGTCAGGCGGTTTAAAATGCATAATGGCGATCACTTGAAATTCATCTTGAAAAGGTGGTTAATTTTAGTTTATTTACATGGTTTTTAATTTTCCCACGACTTCTCGGCGATTCACTGCAAATGTATTACTGCGCCAGACGAAAAGGTAACTCTAATAAACAACGGGAGACAACTTAGGTGTCAGCACGTGTACGATTTTTAAAAAAACATGTCGATGATTATAATTTCTTATCAAATAATGAATCCTATTCAGATATTCGTCTTTAATATTAGAAAATTATTAATTTCTGTGGACATTTGTCAAAAAATATTACTTACCTTGGACTACTTTGCGCATCAAACTGGTTTCCGCTTCAGTTGTGAGGCACTTCCGTTATACATTTTGACAACAATAACAAAACACAAAATGAATCAATAAAGTCACTTATAAACCGACTGCTACTTAAATCAGTGTAAGTAAAGTTGTTGTTACAACATTATACATGTTCGTTACGTTATGAGATAAAGTTTATCTTGAACTGCATAATCCATTAATTACGTTTAGATGATATTGCATTTACAACTTATTTGACCCCATTTTTTTACGTGAATGACAGCATTCTCGTGCAACTCGTGCAAACAGAGTTATGAAAAGTATGGTGGAGAATTCAAGGACAAATTATAAATGACATTAAAGTGAGGATAACTGTATATTCGTCCAGTTTTGCTCATTGACATGCCTGCTGTGTATTAGTAACTTTTGTGAACAAGATTAGAATGTTACTTTTGCACATATACACATTGATTGGACCTCTCAACCAAATTTCATACCTTATTTTAGGGATTTTTAAGACAGTACATTTTCAAAAGTTTGTTGAATGTGTTTTGATATTTAAGTGCATTGTAGTTCATGAATACCAAGTTAAAAATCAATAATGGCAACATTTCTAGGCCCTTATTGTAAGCCACTAGACTTCTGTAACGATAAATGTTTAATGTTTTAAGGGGAATATACTCTTTTAGTTTTGGAATGTGGCATTCCTTGACCACCGTATCTTTTCTTATGCACTACTTTGTAAACAAACTAAATAATGTGTTTTAGCTTACATATGCAAAATGAAAAGCATGACAGTGACCATAGTTCACATTCTTTCTTTAAATTAGAATCTGTAGGACATTGATAAATGTTTGGACAAGGTGAAGCACTATTATTTTCGCACCAAAAAGTCTTAATTGTTGACTTTGAATGTACACAATAAGTCTTATGTAATTCAACAATAACTTTCTTGTTTCAGTTTTCTCATTTTTATTTTAGTGAGCAATCCTTTGTGTACTTATAACAGTTGAAACAGTATCCATTTCATATACCAAAACCTTGTACTTTTTTGCAGGTAAATTTTATCATACCCCACCCACTTTTTTCTAATTTCAAAGTATGCGTCCCCTTAACATATATTTGATAACTCTTAAATACTTTCGTAATCCTAGTCTATCCTCAAAGGGTTGTCTAGACTGAATACAGAACTTCCGTAATCCTAGAACCGGAGGCTAGGATTACGGTACCGTAATTGTAGCCACTGCAAAAAAATTATCTCAAATATTTCTTAGGAATCACGTCAAATTTGTTGGACTAATACTCTGGAGCATCGTCATACAACGTTGTTTTGCAATATGGCTGCATTGTTTTTTTAACTTCAACCAAGGTAAAAATGTGTGTCCTGAATTGTGACTGTCACTGAGTTTGCTGAACAAATTTCGTATCCGAATTAAAATATTATCCGATCATGATTGAAGCAAAATAAGAGTCTGATTTTACCGTTTCTGTGAGGAATCAATAATTTGTCCAATGGCAATAATACTTACCTCCGATAAAGGAACCCAAATATCACATTAAGAAATTTTTCGATCTTTCCTTCGTGTTGCAAGATGCCAAGAAGTGCGGTGTCGTATTTTTCGTCCATGTTTTCAGGGAAGAAATCCGTTCTCTCCGAATGTATTCGATATCAGGTTAGAGACCGTCAATTGTTTTCCCGGTATCAATTCAACTCGTCCACAAGTCAACTCGTCCCCGATTTGGTCATTTCGTCCCCCTCATGATAAAATTTGGTCAAACCGTCGCCCTTTTTGGTCAATTCGTCACCCTTTTGATAATTTTATTCCCCTGAATATGCATTTTTTCTTTTTTTTTATGATATCTTTGACTTTAAAAATTGGTTTTAAAATCGTGAGTTTTGACGGAGTTATATCGGAAATGGTTAACTTTAAATAATTAGGTTGATTAAAATAATAAAAAAATATAGTGAAAATATAAGACAATTAACTGAAATAAATTAAAAATAAATACAATTTAGTAATAAAATATAATATAATATAATATGAAATTAGGCGCTGCCTATCTGACGGGAAAACCTAGTGATAGTGATACGGATTCTTTCTTTTTTTTCTGCATTAAATTGTTCTTTCTGATATTTTTTGTTTGATACACATTTTTTTTAATACAGCTATGGTAAAACTCGTGTATGTGAGAATGACAAACAACCATTTACTTGTGAAATTCTTATTTCAATTTCATTGTAAAAAGTTCTTGGCCAGAATTTTATATATAACACAAACACTCTTGGTCTAAATTCAATTTAATTTACCTAACTGCTAACAGTCTGGGACCTTTTTTTTGAATATGATTAAGGTTAATTTCTTAGCTTGATAGTGAAAATTATGTATATAAATAAATTTTGTTAGGACAGCGTGTCTATATTCGTTTTACATTGACATTTTTGAAATGATTGGCTTTTCTACATTCATAGAAATAAATAAACAATGGTTTTGTTATTCAAACAGTGCAGTAATGTAGCTCACATCATAATTCATTGGAAACAAAAAGCGGGCCGCTTGAATCATCCATAAACTCGTTTCATGAAGAAACCCGAATAACACCGATTTCTATTGATACCGCGAATTTTCAACTGGATAGAATAATTTGTTTAAATAATGCGGCGCCCGATCGTTCATAAGAAATTTTATTTTATCAAATGTCGTCCTGAAAATTATTTATTGCGCAAGCACGGCAGCAGGTCCGGTAGAATTATGGGAGAACAACAACAACAAAACCGGTGAAGGTATAGAACATATTCCCAAGTTGAACAGTATATAGGTTTACTTTGACATATATACACGTACACATTATCTATAGACAGAAAAACCTTCGGTTTTCCCGTAATAGTTAACTTTTTAAGAATCGTAGTAAGAAAAGAGAAAGCAATAAATCCTTATCCCTGGTCATAGTAATACAAAAGAAATAAAATAAACAACTGATATCTGTAACATATGTATTACTAAATGTAACCAACATGCTTTATATTCATTCTTGTCATTAAAATATAAAAAAAAAACTTCAAAAGTCGGGGACAGGTTTCCAAAAAGGTAGACTGAGCAAATGCCTATATATATATATATATACATCAAAAGTCGTTGGTTGGGCTGATTTGAAGGTTAATGTGCAGGTTAAGCCAGACATCATCTTGAGCGCCAAATGTCAAAGGCTGCTAAATTGTGTCTCTCTAAATAAATGGGATTTTATGTGATTAAATGACTATGTAGAAACTTCATTTTTGTTTTGGAGTTACATGAATATATGACATTTATGAATATATCATTCGTTTTTGGATTACAAATTGCATTTTTGGAGTATTTGTGTCCAAAACAATTGGATTTTAACAAAGGATTTTATCATAACTGGGTGAACACCATCTCAGTGCACACAATGGATTATCACATAATGGATTATCCTAAGGGCCTGGTTAAAACCTATAGTGCAAGTGAACTAATGAAATATAGATCAATACCCAGACAATGGATTTTACCTGACCAACAATTATTGGCAAGATTAAAAGGTCTGGGGATATTAAACTTTAGAAGTTACCGATCAGGAGCTGCAATACACACAAGTAACAAAATACAAAGGAAACAATATGGTGTAAATGTGTCAAATCTTGTATATCCAAAACGATCAAACACACTCAGTAACTATACAGAGAATGTCACCTGTCTAACATTGAACTGTCATTCAGTAGTCAAAAAGGATGTGCTAGTCGGACAATTGCTTCGTGACGAGAACATTGACTTTGCACTTTTGACGGAAACCTGGTATTCCGATGAAAAACAATCCCAATTCGAAACATCAGATTTAAATCAAGATGGTTATAGACTCAGTGTTGCGAATCGTAGAAACAAAACGGGTGGCGGTATTGCTCTGACTTGTAAAAGTAGTGTTCAAATGCGCAAAATGGTATCTGGCACCACCGAAAGTTTTGAGTACGGAGTATGGCAAATGGTCTTTAAAAACATTACCATTAATTGTGTAGGCATTTATAGACCCCCAGCTTTGGCGACACCTACGCAGTTTGTGAAAGACTTTTTCGAATTTCTTGAAGACGTTATTTCCAAGTACCCCAATCTCATGATCATGGGAGATTTCAATCTACATATACATGACGACACCAACACTATTTCTGAATTCAACAGTTGTTTATGTGCTATGGGGTTGCAACAACATGTACATTTCCCAACACAAGTGTTCGGTCAGAGTCTTGATCTTGTGATCACAGAGGTCGCAAATGGTGTTGAACTTATCTCATGTGAACCCGGTCCTTTCTTATCCGACCATCGTGTAGTAAAAGTCATTACAAAAGTGAAAAAGGAAAACATCATCAGCAAGTCTATTACTTACCGGAACTTTAATGACATAAATGACTCAGATTTTGCTAGTGACCTTGCTGATTTGAAAATTGAAAGTGATTCAATTGAGACATATATTGACATTTTCCAAGATGAAATGAAAAATATCATTGACAAGCACGCTCCTTTAAAAGAGAAAACTATTATTTGTCGAAATCCGAAACCGTGGTTTAATGAGGATATCCGCCACTTAAAACAAATTCTGCGCAAATCCGAACGTTTGTGGAGGAGGTACCAAAATCCACAGGACTATGAAATTTTCAAGACTGCTCTTAATAAATATCACCATGAACTGAAACTAGAAAAACAGAGAACTCTTAGCCAAAAAGTGCTCGAATGCAAAGGTGATTCCAAAAAACTTTACAAATTTGTGACAGATCTCACCGGCGGCAAGTCGGAGAATCCAATGCCTGTTGTTGAAAATGAAAATACGCTAGCTGACAAATTTGCTGACTTTTTCATGGAAAAGATTCAGAAAATACGGGACAGCTTAAAAGATTTTGAAAACTATAAACCATCAATGAGAAATGTGCCGGAATTTGGAAAATTTGATGAACTTAGTGAGGATGAAGTTAGAAAACTCATTAACCAGTTACAAACAAAGTCGTGTGAAATTGATGTTATTCCAACAAAAGTGTTGAAGTCATATTTAAACGAGCTCCTCCCAATTATAACTAGACTAGTGAATCTTTCATTGACTCAAGGAGTCTTCCCAGTGCAGTGGAAACAGGCAATAGTTAGACCTCTGTTAAAGAAAGCTGGTCTCGAACTTATATTCTCAAACTATAGGCCAGTGAGCAACTTATCATTCTTGTCCAAATTGATAGAGAAAGCAGCACTGTATTTACTTAATAAACATGTAAATGAACATAATCTCCTTCCGAAAAATCAGTCCGCATACAGGCAACATCATTCGTGCGAATCGGCTTTATTGAGACTTATCAATGACATCTTGGACGCTATGGAACATCAAGAAGTGACTGCATTGATAGCATTAGACCTTAGTGCAGCTTTTGATACGGTAGATCACGATATTCTTTTGGACGTTTGAAATGTCAGTATGGTGTCTCTGGTGTTGCACTGGACTGGTTGAACTCATATCTGAGGCCACGGAGCTGCCGCGTGAGTGTGAATCAAACAGTGTCATCAGCACGTGAGCTTGCGTGTGGTGTCCCCCAGGGAAGCTGTTTAGGGCCGTGGCTCTATCTCACGTACGCAGGAACGATTTTTGACATTGTTCCCCCGTCCATTTCCGTCTTTGGCTTTGCCGACGACCACACCGCAAGCACACGTTTTAAGCCCGAACCATCCATCGAGGCTAAATCCATTGGTGAACTAGAGGAGTTTGCTACAGATTCAAATGAGTGGATGAACAGTAACAAACTAAAAATGAATTCCTCAAAAACTGAACATATTGCCTTTGGAAGTGCCCCTCAGTTGAATAAGTTAAACAATCACGAGATAGATATTTGTGGTGATAAAATCAAGAGACAGAGTAACATCAGATATTTGGGGGCCTATTTGGACGAAACTTTAACTTTCAAAGAGCATATAAAAATAAAGTGTAGAACGGCAATGTTGATTTTTTTCCGAATCAAAAACATTCGCAAATATTTGACTCAGGATGCAACTGAAACCTTAGTGCTATCGCTGGTTATTTCGCATTTAGACTACTGTAATGTTATTTTATACGGTATTTCTGATTGTGACATCGCAAAACTGCAACGCATTCAAAATATTTGTGCGAAGTTAGTTCTGAATCGTAGAAGAAGAGACAGTTCTAAGCAGGCACTCTACGATTTGCACTGGCTGCCGATCAAAGCCAGAATAAACTTTAAGATCGTGACGTACATGTTCAATTGCCATGTTGGAAATGCGCCTGCATATTTGATTGAACTCTTAACACCGAAAATCCCCCAGCGCTCCCTCAGATCCTCGGAGTCATCAGTTGACTGTTACATCGTCCCTTTCAACAAGCGAAAAACTTTTAGTGATAGAAGCTTTAGTACTATAGGGCCAAAGTTGTGGAACAATTTGCCGTTGAACATCAGACAAAGTTCTTCAATTGACTGCTTTAGGAAAAAGTTGAAAACGCATTTCTTCAGAGACTACTTTGCATTATTCTAAGTTTTGACTGAGTTTTAAACAGTGATGCTGGTGACAGTGATAGAAATTTAATGTTTGTCTGTGATAATTGTATGTTAGTAATATTTTAAAATATAGTATTATCATTGACTTTAAATTAATAATTGCTATTTTGATTCGTTTTAATTAATCTTATTTAAAATATTTTATATTTAATATTTTATTTCAACTTGTATTGTAAAACGCCATTGAACATGTTTTAAATGTAGAAATAGGCGTTTAAGCAAATAAACCAGTTTCAGTTTCATCATCTGCTGCACTGAAACCTGGTTAAAACCAGAGATCCGCACAGCAGAAATCTTTCAAGATAACCTTAACTACCAGATCTTCAGTGACGACAGAGTCTCAAGTCAGGAGGGGGTGTTCTGACTGCCATATACAAAAATCTGATCAGTCAAGAACAACCTGACCTTAAATCAAATTGCAACCAATGCTTGGTCAAAATCAGTATATGACGAGTACGAGATATCTATATCTGCTCCTTTTATAAACCACATGAAAATGACCAAGAAGACCTTGCAGAGTTATGGTCATCTGTCACCAAAATTCCCCGCAAACAGTATTGTCTGGATACTAGGTGACTTTAACCTACCTGATATTGACTGGTCATCTGAATCTCCTAAGGCCAACTGCAAACACAGAGACCTTTACGCCACTTTCCTTGACAATTTTGTTAACTTTAACCTTCAATAAATGGTCACAATCCCCACTAGGAAAGAAAACATCCTAGATCTTTTTCTTACAAATTATCCTGCCCAAGTGAACGCCACTAAACCCTCCCAAGCACTGGTACCTCAGACCATGACATAGTTTTTCATGAATTAAATATTAACATAGGAAGACCAGTTCAACCAAAAAGATTAATTAAATGTTATAAGAAAACTAATTGGTCTAATTTCAAATCAGTTTTGAGTTTGTTGTTCAATTTTCCAACTCAAACCATACAGATCCCAATTCCGAATGGAATGCATTTCAAGAAGAAATAAATAAGCTGAGTGATAAACACATCCCAACAGAACTAAGTAAGACATGTGCGGACTGCGGACCTGGTTATCCCTCAAAATCCTCAGACTTATGCGTAAACGGGACAAAATGTATTCAAACATGAAAAAGAAAGGTAAACAATCAACCATTGCCCAAGCGTTTAAGGCCCTAAAATGTAGGATCCAAAAGGAAATAAGAACCAACATTTGGTCTTATTTGGAATCGGTAATTTTTACTGGCGATTCCCAACCGGGCAGGAACAAAAAATTCTACTCGTTTGTTAAACATAACAAAACAGAGAGTTGTGGTGCAGCCCCCTTGAAGTATGAGGGCCTAACTCATACCGGCCCGGCCACAAAGACAAATATCCTCAATAACAGTTTGAATCTGTCTTTTCAAAGCCCCAACCCCTAAGCCTGAAACAACTCAGCTAAAAAAGCAATAAACCCTAAATCAGCACCAGAGATGCCAACGATCTTTATAACTGTTGAGGGCGTGCACAAGTTACTAATGGGGCTAAATCCAAATAAAGCCTCTGGTCCTGATGAAATTTCCCCCAAGATTACTTAAGGAGCTTCACCACGAGATAGCCCCAATCATTACAAAGATATTCCCACTATCTCTTGAAACAGGTCAAGTCCCAAAAGACTGGAAGAGAGCAGTCGTTGCACCAGTTTACAAGAAAGGTCCACAATCCAAGGCTAGTAATTATAGGCCCATACCCCTAACACGTATTGCCTCTAAATTATGGAACATATTCTTGTCTCAAATATCATGTCCCACATTGACAGAAATGATCTCCTTAGCCAGTATCAACATGGCTTCAGGTAAAAGCATAGCTGTGAAACACAACTTATAAGCTTCACACAAGAGGTATTTGACTGACGTCATCTTCATGGACTTCAGTAAAAAAAAACAAGGAAGAATATCCAACAGGGAAAGCCACGTTCAAAAAACGCAGCCTCCCCAAAGACACACACGAACAACTCTTGCACACCATACACAAACATGAACACAAAAGGACAAAACAAACAAATACAGGAACACAGTGGGGCACCGCCTTGGAACGGTCAGTGGCAAAACCACCACTGGGGAGCTTAAACTGGTTTATGGTGCACCTAACCTCACTCTTACCCCCACAAGGTTGTCCACCATAAATTGATTCATAAGCTCGTTACCCTGGGAGTCCACCCATTAGCATCCCAGTGGATCAAGTCATTTCTCAAGAACCGTTCCCAAAGAGTAGCTGTGGATGGCTTCACCTCAGATGAACTTCCTGTTCTTTCCGGGGTTCCACAAGGATCAGTCATTGGCCCTTGTCTCTTCCTAGCCTACATAAATGACCTCCCAGAGTCCATCAGAAGTAAGTCACGACTTTTTGCAGATGACAATATTATCTATCTGACGGTTTAATCCTCCCTTGATTCTCAATCCCTACAAAATAATCTTCATTCCCTAGAAGCCTGGGAAAAGGAATGGTCAGTGGAGTACAGTCCAAATAAGTGTGAGGTGTTGAGGATTACTCGAAAGAAAAAAACTATCATCTACAATTATACACTCCATAATATATTACTAAAAACTACAGAAGCTGCTAAATACCTGGGCGTTACACTAAGTAAGATCTCTGTTGGTCAAAACACATTAATAACATCACATCGGAAGTAAATAATTCACTTAGATTCATCAAAAGAAATGTCAAAATAAACAACAGAAAAGTAAAAGAAACAGCTTACAACACCTATGTCCGCCCACAGCTTGAATACTGTTCCACTATATGGCACCCTTGGCAAAAATTCCCCACATACAAAATTGAAAGTGTACAACGATCTGCAGCTCGATACGTACATGTAACAACTATGGGGAAACAAGCAGTGTCACCCAAATGCTTAATAATCTCAACTGGCAATCCCTCGAACAACGCCACATTAAAAATTCCCTTATTATATTTTTTAAAATAAGGTACAGTCTTATTGCAGTTGACCATAACCACCTCACACCTACAAGGAACCTGAACTACTTGATCCCACAATCTCACGCGCAATACCATTCAAACTCCTTTTTTCCAAGAACAATTCGTTTCTGGAATGGTCTCCCCCTACATTTACAGTCCAGCCCAAGTTTGATTCTATTCACTGAGAGGCTGGCAACTGTAACTTTCTATTCTATATATCTATGTTTTTATCTTAGTAATTGTAGTTCTTTTTAACTTTGCACCTAATGAGCTTGCTCATCTTTTAACAGTCTGTCCTAGATAAAACGCCTCCCAGCTATAATCAGAATTGATTGTTGGACAGTACACGGTAGATGTGAGAGATGTAGAAGGTGTTAATGGTATTTAGTTGCATGAGAAGGTGTTGATTGACTGAATGAAATGTGTTAATAGTTGACTGGATTGAGGAAATTATTTGTTATAAAAAAGTTGAATCTTATTCAAAAGTTTGAAAATAAGCAGCATCAAATACGAACATTAAAAAAGCAGTCATGTTCAAAGAAGTATAAAATATAATTTATTTTTATAGCTCTTTGTCATGTTGTAGTAAAGATAATGCAGAAGCAATTTAATGCAATTTTTCTTGATATTTATTTTTTCATATTTGAAGAAGGTACAAAATAGTTTTTTCTTTGCCCTTTCCCTTAAGTTGATTATTCGTTGTATATTCATTAGCCACACATAACCATTATTTATTTATTACTTGACTATCATCTTAATTACCACTATTAGAGCTTATCCGGATCCCGGGTTTTAGTCCACGCCTATCGTGCAAGCAAGCGCCTACAGGAAAGATGGCAGGACCGAAAGCAATTGCTTTCTCTGTGTTAATTGTATTTCTTCTTGTTGCTGGCATCTTAAACGTGATTCTAAACTTTGAGGAGAATAAATGTGAAATGACATGGATGTTTGAACAACCTCAATATCTGGTAATGCTTGTCACTTCCACTAGCCAGTTTGTGTCGTTGCACCCGGCGTTTCATGTTTTTTTTGTTAGTTTTGATTGCAGGATGAAAATGATGTTTTTGGACATTTATATGTGTACGAATGACAAATCAAATGTGTTTATGAACTTAAAATATGCTCATAAAGTGATATGGATGTTAAAGTCATGTCCTAGATTATAGCCTATATCATATGGCAATAACTTTTTCAGTTTTTTTTTGCGTCTCATTGATTTTTTTCATGCCTTGTATTTGTTTTATTTCAATATAACTTATTCAGAGATTGCAGGGCCATTCAATAAGAAATGAAAATGAAATTTTAGCCCCATTCAAATACGTAACATGGTACTTTCACTTTGGAAAACAAGTGTATTACTGTATTCAAATCTGCATACTTTTATGTCTTAAAAATTATACAGTGTTTTAAATAAATTTCATGCAACACAATGCGAAAGTGGGCATTTCATTTTAATTTTGTGGACACATATTTTGAAAAACCTGAATCAAGGGTTTGCAAGAGTTATCTTTCCTGAGGTTATTGCCACACACAGGTTAAAATAAAGGCCTATTCAAAGACCTATAAAATAAACCCATTTTTTGAAAGTTAATAATTGTATTTATTTTACTAAAGGAATTGTGAATACAATTTACAAATAGGAAAGAAAAAATGTTTTTAATTTTATTAGTTGACATAGTCAGTTAAAAAGCACATTCAGACTCAGAGCCTATGTTGTATTGTTATATGTCTTGCTGACTTGAAATAAAACTTATCTTGTGTTATCTAAGCTGTCGTTTTTAATATGATTGAACAACATTAAATTGCCCCTGTTGGATGTACGCACATACTGAGTGTACATTATACTCCATACCTCGTGTTTTTATTTTGATGTAAATGAGATGTGGAACCAAAATTTGTAGTCCTGTTTGGCGCCATATAACCTATACTGTGTTGGTGTGCCGTAAAACCCAAATAAATAAATAAATAAAAGGCTAGGCTTAGGTTTAACATAGGTTTAAAAGTGTACATTCAATGTGGGCAAACACTCAATGTTGGAGAATTAATGCTGACCTGATGTCTCCTTTATGGACATTGTGTTTAATTCAGGGCCAGTGCAATACACAGTTAATATTAACAAACACTGTGAAATGCTTTTATGGATTTCTTTGGTGTAATTTTTAGTGCATTTAGCACTAGGAACTTAATTTCTTTTTTTTCTGAGTAAATTTTTGAATGTGAAATGTTCTTTTTAGCATGGCTATTTGAAGAATAAGTCGTCATCATCATCATCAGCATCCGATATAATGGTTGGATTCCATGTCAGACTGTCGAAAACCCTGTGTAAAATTCTGTGCAGCCCATTAAAAGAGTTGTAAAAGTGTTGTGCAGGTTAAAACTATTTACAAAACATCTGGTCATCTAGTGGTGTGGTGCGAGGGCTCCCAGGCTGGCTTGGAAAGCCTCTATTGTGCAGTCAGTGGTCCATGTTGGGAGGCGATTCCAGTCGCTTACAGTGTGGGGGGAGAAGGAGTCCCTGTAGATGGTGGTTGCACCCGCTGTCTATCTGAAACAGTTTGAGCCCCTGGTTCTACTGTCATTAAGCTGAAGTGCTTGACATTTTATTCAATTTCAAATATTCGTTCGGAAGGTTGACCGAATATTCGAATACCAAAAATGCTATTCGTTGCCATCCCTAGTATACTATAATTTTATGCTCATATATAAGAAACTTTGAAAATCTTCTTCTCTGAATCCTTAAGAGCTAGAGCCTTGATATTTGGTATATGATATCAGGGTTTGACTTTATACCGTGATTGATAAAATTATTGCTCTAGGGTTAAAAATTGCCACACCGGCTTGCGTGTGAGGTGTACATACTAAATGCTTATACAGAGCTCCAAATAAGCTGCGTATTTGCGTATTTATGCAATTAAAATTGCAGAAAACCCAACTGAATTCATACAGTGTGCGTAATGAAATGCAAGTAAAATTCCTAATACCCAATTCATAAAAAATAGCTTGCGTATCGCATTTTCCTTATTACTAGAACGGGTACGAGACTTTAACGCTAGATTTGACTGACTGCTTATACGTTACCGCAGAACAGGTTGCAATTTATCGGAAAAATCACAGGACCATTCAGTCAGCTGATCGGTGTTATTTGGATACTTTGGATAAAATGTAAAAGAGTTGAAGAATAAACATTGTTGCAGCACAAACTAATTAGTGGGATATTTTGCTGTTCAACAATGACAGTTATCTGTTTGTGACGATGTAGTGTCACCAATACTAAATGATATCTTTTGGGAGAATGCATATTGTGGTGACCACATCGTTCAGGATATTGTAGATGAACTGATCTCCGACTTCATTAAAAGTGAAAAAGAAAACAACAGTATGGAACATTCATTACAATTTTAAATACATTTTTGTATTAAACATTGAAGGGTGCCATTAAAGTACTTAGCTACTTAGTCAATCCTGTTCAATGATATATACCATGTATACTGTAAGCAAAAAATACTCAATTGTTAGTGCGAGATTGGTAAAATACCCAGTTGGTTTTAGCAAATACCCTATTACTTCTGAAAAGGCTGGGTAATGATATTATTTTTACCCAATTCAAATTTCGAATACCCAAGTCAGACAAAAAGTGATGGGCAAAAGCTTATCTGGAGCTCTGCTTATATATAACAAACTTTGAAAATCTTTCTCTCTGAATCCATCATAGCCAGAGGCTTGATATTTGGCATGTGATATCAGGGTTTCAACTCTCTACCGTAATTGTTAAAATTATTGCTTTAGGTTAAAAAATGGCCATGCCCGTATCATGTATATAATATAGGCTAATATAAAAAACTTTGAATATCCATAATAGATAGAACCTTGATATTTATATAAACCTAACTCTGTATACTTGGACCATTACGTTATACAAACTCACTTTAAGCTGCTTACACAGGTGAGCGCTTTAGGGTCCATGACCCTCTTGTTTAAGTGCTTATGTTGCTTTAGGCCTAAAAAAAAAAATTGTTTGTTTCCAGTGACATGACCCAAAAAAATAGGGTAGGTAGGTAGGCTTTTTTTTTTTTTTTTCTTTTTTTTTTTTAACAACACCATCGTAGTTTCAAACAGGGAAATTATAAACCTTATAAACATGCATCCTATTGTTATGTTTGATTTACACCCGAATGTACAATGACTTTGATGATGTTTTAGCAATATAAAATGCTATTTGATTGTGTATTTAAATATTATGAAATAAATACTTGCCTTACATGTTTGCCTTATGTTTTTTGTTTTTTTTCCATTTCCAGGTTAGCCCGTCCAATTAGCTCAATCCGTAGAGCAGTCGATCTACATATCGAGTGGTCATAGGATCGTTGTGTCCTATATCATTCATTCTCCACCGCTAATTCATGTGGAGAAGTTGGCAATTACTCGCGGAGAACAGGGTTTATATTTGATTAAACATGAAACTTGAATGAAATCTTGCTGTGGATTCTCTCTTTAAATAATTCATTTAATATTGAATATTATTCAACAACCAACATTTATATTTCAAACTAAAACCAAGTAAAAGTCCACTGGCCAGGAATATGATTTGCATCTTTGAGCTGCATTGAGATTAATACCATCACCCCCTACCCCAATCTAAAATTCTGGATTAACTGGAAATGCTAGACAGTGGAGTTTTGACTGGTATGCACAAATTGTGAATTAATAAAGCTGCAAGTGGTTGTTCAACGTCTTACTACTATAAATCCCATCTAAAAACTGACTTTTCATGACTCTGCAGGCCTCGACCTTAACTTTTTTTCAGCAGTTGCCAGCAGGTCCACCAACTGCTAAAATCTAGTAGACCTGCCCAGACTTAAGTGGATCTCCAATTCTATCACATAAATTGTGATGTTGTAGACTCATAACTTCATATGACTCAAAGAAACAGGACTTATTTCAAAAATAATTAAAAATGGAAAACTGTAGCAATCTGTTATCCCGAAAAATAATTATTTTGAAAAGTGTCCCAAAATATGGACACAGTAATCATCATCCACCCGGCCCCTGTTGAAAGTGAAAAAAAAAAAACTTTAACAATTATCGGTAATTATTCTGATGATAAACAAAGTAATTGGCCTTGTTTTCATTACCAATTAACACCTCCTCAAAGAGCTAAAAGAAGTGTGTCGGTTATTATGGCATCTGGAGTGGAGATCAAAGCGGTATAGTTGCCCAAGATTGTCATGGCATTACGTCATGTTTTCGCGCCATGTGACACGTCACTGTCTGATCTTACTTTCTCGATTCCTTAAATTGTTGAGAAGAAATCAATAAAAAAGTTTTTTCTTTACTTTTTTAAAAGCGAATGTGCAATATCCCGAATGAACTGACATATAAATGTGTCAAACCGTGAACGATGATATTGGACATCCTACCTCTGTGACTTATTTGCCCTCAAGGAATATACATTATTGTTTGAGAAGGATATCTAACAAAGTGTTGTGTCAAAAAATACATGTAAAAAGAATCATTTAAATATTATTAAAAACTGCAACGACATGCTTTATTTTAAAACCACATTTCTGTTTACGTTCACGAGGTCACGTAACCTATTCTGCCGCGCTAACAAATCTGTTTGCCAAAAGTGGTTTTACACCATGTATTTAAATTGCTACCGCTTTTTCATTATTTAAGATTTTTTAATTGTGTTTTTTTGTACTTTCTGATCAAAAGTCTGAATTTTATTACCATAGTATGTACTGTTTATTTACTTTAAGAAAGAAATAAATAATCAAGATCGCGCAATTTGAAATTTTACAGAACATTTTACGAAAATTTGATCGTTTTTAAAGAATTTTGCCTACATTCCTGCCGATATCTTATTAAAATTGTTATAGAATTCAAACTGTATTAGTTCTCAAGCGGTGTTGAAAATTTGAAGCGATTATATTAAAAAATGAATGCACTACGCACGTTTTTTGTGTCAAAAGTAACCGCGATGTAAATCATATATTACGACAGGGCGCACATGCTTGTGGATTGGTAAATTACCAGCATGACGTTTTGATATTTTTACGATTCGCGGGTAAATTCCAGCCAATCCAGGTAATTTTGCCTGATGTAATTTCTCAATTTGGTAAAGATACCACGTAAAATTCACTCGCTCGATCGGTGGAGTAGTCCATTCGTGCAAAGAGCTATAAAAATAATAATATACTTCTTTGCAAGAATATGCGGCCCGATTTTACCGCTAAAAAAGTTTAGGGTCGGCCGTAAAAAAATAGGGTAGGTCGGGCCACCGGAAACAAACAATTTTTTTTTTTACGCCTTATGTTGTGCTAATTTAGAGTGAGTGAGTGAGTTGGGTTTTAAGGCGAATCGTGCTAATTTAGAAATTAAAAGTATTTTACAAATATATTATTATATCTCTGGACACTTGTCTAAAAATAATTGAAGGTTGCATTTAGTCAAACTCTGGGATGTGTTTACTAATTCTGTAGAGTGTAAAATATTGAAATAAATCTTCTTCATGTGAAAAAATATTCTAACTTCATTACATCTTTTCATAGTGCTACTTACCTGCTATTGAAATTAGTCATTTGTTGAAAGAGTTTAAATGCTTGTTCAGTTTTGATATTTTTGAACAATATTCATTTTGTTATATTTTGTTTTGAATGAAACTACAATGTTTTTCAGAGAGTTCCTTTACCGAAAGCTGTGACGAAAAAGTTTCCAAATTATGGGTTGTATGTGTATGGAGAAGGGTAAGATGTTGATATTGAATCAAAAACAAAAATTGTAAAAAAGCTAGTTAGAGGGCTTGGTTAAAAATTGATCATGAAGTTTTCATCAGTTGTAAACCTTGTGTAGAAACACGGGAGCCTGTGTAGTAGAGAGGTTAAGGATGTTGACCTAGAATCACTTTCCCCTCACTGACGTGGGATAGAAACCTCCCTCGGGGAGTAGAATTCTTTCAAGTGATGAAGTCATCCAGCTGACCTTAAGATTTACTGTCGTTCAACCCACCCATACCTGTAACAATGCCCGGAGGGGCACCAAAGATCTCCACCATTATAAATGAAAAGTCACCATATGACCTATAATTACGTCAGTATAACATTTTAAAAATCCAACAAAAACAAAAATGGTAGTGAGGAAACAAATTAATGAAGTTTAAAATATGTCAGCTATTTAAATATATTCTCAGGTATTCTTTTGTTCTGACATCTGAAATATTCAACAGAAAATATTACTAGAGAAAATTAATTTTAATATCAAAACTGACAACGTTTGGTGGAGGGAAGATAACCACAGAAGTTTCACTTTGTATCTTCCTTTTTCAGAAAGTATGCAGAAATTGTAGCGTAAGTACAAATATTTCAGTTTTTTCTGTAATATCTGTAATTATTTTTTATGAACTTGTACTAAATTTTGTTAAAATTTTCAAAGTTTTGTATCTTTTTGTGCGCATACAATTTTGGTAGGTGTCAGGGTGGGGAACTTAGAGTTCCCTTGTCCATGTCGTGCATATCTCAAAAAGTATTTTACCCAGAGTCATCATACCTTGCAGGTATGCATCTGGTGTTTTAATTGGGACTCGGCCAGAGTTATGGCCCTTCACTTAGTCAAAAATAGGCATAAAAGGACCTAAGTTTGTGTTGCATGTATCTCAAAATGTATTTCACCCAGGATTATGAAACATTACAGGAATATTATTAGCATGTGAAGTTGTGCATCTGGGGTTTTGATAGAGATATTACTCAGCTGGAGGCAGAGTTATGGACCTTGACTTAGTCAAAAATATGCATAAAAAGGGCCTAAGTTTATGTCACATGTATCTCAAAAATTCACCAGGGGTCATGCAACCATGTACGAATATTTAATATCCAGCATGTAAATTTGTGCACCTGTGTTTTTTTTCCTTTGCAAGACCAGAGTTATGGCCCTTGACTTAGTAAAAAAATAAAAGTTTTTGTCCCATGTATCTCAAAATGTACTTGACCTGGAGTCATAAAACATATAGCATGTGAAGTTGTGCATCTGGTGTTCAGTTTGATATTTCACTCAGCTAGGTCAGAGTTCTGGTCCTTCATCTAGTGAAAAATACACATAAAGTGCTTAAAAGTTTGTGTTGCATATTTCACCTATAGTCATGAAACCATGTACAGTGACAGGAATGGGGGGTGGGGGGAGCACCAGTCCTGTGTTCTATGGACACACATCTAGTTAAAGAGCAGTAATTAAAACTGTAAAGAGACTCAAAAGTGTCAACAATAAGGAAATTTTAACACCAGAAACATTGATAATCATGACTAAGGTTCTGATTAGAGTGGTAAATTTTATAGTAAGTTGAAATAAAAATCTCAGAAGTTTGTTAGGTTTTTGGAGTAGAGAGGTTTCGGATAACAAGGCTGTTTTTACAATAGAGGATGTATAAGAATATCGGGACCAAATAATTTATTTGTTTTAGAGAGGTTTTTGGATTAGTGGGGTTCAGGTTAGGGAGGTTCCACTGTAGTTATGAAATATGTACAACTTGATGAATGACCATTTGTATTACAGTACCATGAAGTTGACAGGTGTGCCTGTTTTATTTATACCTGGAAATGCTGGTAGCTACAAACAAGGTAGGTAATTAAACAGTTAGTTTATTAACCCTTTGTCTATCATTTAATACTTAAAACGTTTATTTGTATGCTGCTTTGAAGCACAATTAATAGCACTGCCCTAAATATCCAAATATATGATACAGTTGTTAGTCCCCTATCAGTGGAACTCAGAGGGGACTATAGGAATGCTAGAGCTGTATGTCCACAATTGGATCCTCAATTACTCAAAAGTATTAACCTAGGTCATAAAAACTTGGTATGTGAATAGAGGGCAATATGTAGATTATGCCTGTACTTGACTTATGCTTGTAGGTCAAAGGTCAAGGGCACTATTGGAGGTCAAGTAAAAATTGTTTCTGCTCCATAACTTTTATATGCATTGATGGATTATCTTAGTGCTACACACAAACATTCCCTATGATGAGATAGTGTGTCAACACATGATCTATGCTGGTCAGTTTAAAGTCAAGTAAAAATTGTTTCCACTTTTATATGCATTGAAAGATTTCCTTATCACTGCAAGCAGATGTTACTCATAATCAGACAATATGTAACAAACATGACCCATGCTTGCTGGTCAAAGGTCAATGTCACTATTGAAATTAGCTTCTAAATGCCTTGAAGCATTTTTATATTCACTCACACATATGTTCCCCATAACCAGATGATATGTTGCTTGTGCTGCTTGCATGACCTATCAATCAGAGGTCAAAGTTACCATTTAAGGTCAAGTATAAAGCTCTCTTCTCGAACCCTTGTGGCGATGGATTACATCAGGAATGAGGTGTCAAGATTGACTAATATAAGTTGTAGAACTTGCTTCACAATCAACCTAAAATAAATCATGTATAAACTAAAGCTTTCTGCTCTGGGACTTTTAATTGCATCGAAGGATTTATTTTACTACATAGAAATGTTCCCCATGATTAGACTATGTGTCACATACATGAACCATGGTGGTCAAGGTCACTATTGTTTCTGCTCCATAACTTTTATGTGAACTGATGGATTATGTTAGTACTACACACAAATGTTCCCAATGTTGAGACAATGTGTCGTTTACATGATTATGCTTGTGGGTCAAGGTCACTATTAAAAAAAAAAAATAGTTTGCACCGGATGGAATAGATGGAACACCGGAGGGGCCTATGGGAATGCCCGTCCATCTGTCTTCTCATCCATCCACCTGTCTGTCCGCAAATCTGGATCCTGCGATTACTCAAACAGTATCGGTTGCCAACAACCACAAGGGACAAATACTAACAAAGTTTTCCACCGGTAGGGGACTTCTGTATTGCCACTGCAATACATGGTCACTTGTTTCAGACTAATTTTTCCCTCCCATTTTGAAGCACTTAATATCTGTTTAGATTTTTAGTTCACTTCATGGTCATGGTGAACTTTTAGGATTCTTAAATATTTGTTGTCCACAATTTCTTTCAAGAACATATCCTTCTTAACCACAAAGCTGATTATAACCAAACTTCATTGGAATTTTCCTTGCATGGTCTTTTTTTTCAGATTCTTTCAAGTCTTAGTCATTCATGCAGAACTTAGGAAAATGTTTAGACTCCTCTAAAATAAATTCACAGGAATGCTCTTTTGGGTATCTTTGTATCAAATACTTTTATGCTAGTTTTCTCTGACTGTTAAAACTCCTTCAGATCATTCTGCTATGTGGGGCAGGTTTAATTTATGTAGCTTTTGCCGAAACTTTGAGAATCTTCTTGTCAGACTTAATTTCAAAATAATTTTATACTATTGTTTCTTGGATGAATCTCCACAAAACTCCTTCTTATTATTCTGCTTTGTTAAAAACATATTTCCATCAAGGGGTGGGGCAGGTTTTCTCCAAATATGTATAGTGTAAATTATCAGTCTTCTTTTTTGAATTGTCGACCTGGTTTCAATATTTTCTAACAGAAATTTTCCTTACAGGGACTCTCAAGCAAGAGTATGCAAATTAATATGATTGTACCAAAACATGGCCACCTGAGGGCATTGTCACTTTTCTTTATATATGAAATGACAATTTAGATATATATAAAGTAGAAGCTTTAAAACCTTCTCTCTTTAGAAACTGCATGTCTGATTTTGAAATAGTTTCACAGAAACGTTCTTTTAGTGACTCTTTAGTTTCACAGAAATGTTCCTTCGGTGATGCTATACCTTTTTTTTTTTTCAATTCTTCCCCTTTGTCAAAAACACAGCCACCAGAGGGCTTACTTTTTCCTATATACATAATATACATATTAATAGTGTTTCCTGTATGTATATAGCAGAAACTTTAAAAATCTTAATTCTTGTCAGAATAGGCCAGCCCAGTTTCAAATTGATTTTACTGTGGACAATATTATTAAGATGTCATATTAAAAAAATACATTTAAAGTAATTTATCAAGAAATGAATGGCTATGATTTTGTTGATATTGCAGCAAGATCCTTGGGTTCAGTTGCGTTTCGGAGAGTTATAGATAAAGACAAGAGGTTTCACTTCAACTTTTTCACTGTGGATCTGAACGAGGAGTTCACAGGGCTGTATGGTGCATATCTGTGGCAACAAACAGGTACACATTCAATAAAGTTTTCATTTTGTGAGTGACAAACTGGTGTACTTTAAAAAAATAAATTGTTCTAGCCAGTTACAATAGCTGTGGTGATTATGATAATCACAGGTTTAGGAATGAGTGCCGAATGTTTTCTTAATATGTATAAAGTATTGGATGGTTTGGCAGGAGCGTGTATAGTTACAAACTGAACATCATTGATATATTGTTTTTGCCTTTGCCGCCCGTCTGTCTGTCCGTCCGTATTAAGCTTGTCCGGCTTTCACAGGTCAAACTGCTGGCCGGATTTCAATGAAACTTCACAGGAGTGATCAGTACCAAGCCTTGTTGTGCATATCACCAGCATGTTCGTTCTGCTACACAAAATGGCTGCAAGAGCAGGGCACTCGTTTGGCCATATTTGGGGCCGAATATGGGTACCATTCCCCTCCTAAAATAATATGTTTTTTTCCCCTTTCTCAGAAGAAAATTCCCCTGATGATAGGTTGTTTGACACAAATAGATATGAACTCTTTCTTTTAATATTATATAGTGCCTCTAAGGAAGATTACTGTTGCAATATAGTCACATCAGTTAGGAATGATTGAAAGCAGTACTAATAAGTGTGAAAAGTAGTTACATATACATGGCTTAAACTTCCCCTTTTCGTCTTAAAATGTCGAAAAATTCCCCTTACTGAGGGTATGGGTACCTGTCCCCAAAAGTTGTCTAGTACCCTGAAGAGCTAAAAATAGAAAAAAAAATTTCTGGCTTTCTCAGTTCAAACTACTGGCAGGATTTCGACGATACTTCACAGGAGCGATCAGTACCAAGCCTAGTTGTGCATATCGCCAGCATGTTCCGCTTTGCTGCACAAAATGGCTGCCAGAGCTAAAGATAGAAAAGTCTTGTCTGGCTTTCACAGGTGAAACTGCTGGCAGGATTTTGACGAAACTTGACAGTAGTGATCAATACCAATCCTAGTTGTGCATATCGCTGACACGTTCCGTTTCTCTGCACAAAATGGCTGCCAGAGCTAAACATAGAAAAATCTTGTCTGGATTTCACAGTAAAAAATGCTGGACAGATTTTGATGAAACCTGACAGGAGTGATCAGTGACCAAGCCTAGTTATGCATATCGCCAACACGTTCCGCTTTGCTGCACAAAATTGCCGCCAGAGCTAAAGGTATACATAGTGGGGAGACATATGTTTTTGTGACAAAAACACCTTCTAGTTCTGGTTTCTGTGTCACTTTCTAGTTTGAAGTCCTTCTTGTTTTCAGAGTTTGTCCATCGGGCAATCAAGAAAATCTTTACTTTATACAAGGAGGCTGAGTATAAACCTACTACAGTAGTGTTAGTGGGACATTCTATGG
Organism: Mercenaria mercenaria; assembly: GCF_021730395.1. NCBI lineage: Eukaryota > Metazoa > Mollusca > Bivalvia > Venerida > Veneridae > Mercenaria > Mercenaria mercenaria. The sequence continues at coordinate 69,201,625 of NC_069362.1, forward strand.
TAAGTTGTACATGTTATTATTACAGCACAACAGAAGGCAGTATGCTTTTAAAGCAAGAAGTGTACTGGTTCATTAAAACAGTTATATTTATAGGTAAATACAGCTTTTAAATTCATGTAGGGTATCCGCTAAATACATTGTAGAAACACAGCTCTGCAATTTTTGGGTTTAATATTACTGACAGTCAATGATAAACTTCCTGTTTCACTGTAAATAAGTTAATAGTTTTGTTTTGGAAGCTTGCAGTTTATGTAAATGATTCTAGTGAAATTCAGCCTTTGCATATCCACCTGTTGTGTGACAAGTATATTTTTCTCTTGAATAAATCCACCATGTAAACTGTTACTTGTAATACCATGTAGGGTGTAACCTATTATCACTTGTAAACTGTTATCTGTTATTTTTCTGAACAATATACAATGTTACCTGTTGTTTTCCTGAACAATATACAATGTTACCTATTATTTTTCTGAACAATATACAATGTTACCTGTTATTTGTATAAACCATGTAAACTGTTACATGTTATTTGTAAAATGCATATACAGTGTTTCCTGTTCTTTGTTTGAACCATGTACAATGTTACCTAATATCTAAACTGTGTTCAGTGTTACATGTTATTGTACAAGTTTACCTGCTGTGTACAAAGTTACCTGTTATTTTTATAAAGCATGTACAAGTTTACCTGCTGTGTACAATGTTACCTGTTATTTTTATAAAGCATGTACAAGTTTACCTGCTGTGTACAATGTTACCTGTTATTTTTGTAAACCATTTACAAGTTTACCTGCTGTGTTCAATGTTACCTGTTATTTTTATAAACCATGTACAAGTTTACCTGCTGTGTACAATGTTACCTGTTATTTTTATAAACCATGTACAATTTTACCTGCTGTGTACAATGTTACCTGTTATTTGCAGGGTGGTATGATAGCGAGAGCATTGTTTACACTACCAGACTTCAATATCCAGTCTGTTAACACCGTCTTTATGCAAGCCACACCAAACCAAGCACCTGGTAAGACAGTACTCACAAGTTTTCAGACCTTTGTCATACCAACTGCCTGATATCACTGTTGAAGGTGTTTTCTAGTAGTATTAGCAGGTGTTTCATTGATATCACAATTCAATACCTCAAAGATAAAGTGGTTAACTGTATTCACATAAAGAAGCAGTTAACTATTTTCTGCACTAAAATGAAAACATTGTGTTTTGAATAAACATGTAAGGGGATATACATGAAAGTACAAAATAGGCAATAAAGAATTTAATGCATATCATACCCGGGTATGCCTTCCAAGATCTGGAAAGCAGTAAGTTTTTATACGATTCAGTGTATATTGCATATTTTAGGTAAACCTCATACTTTGTAACTAAAGGTGTTGTGTTACTTTCTTTGTTAGGGCTCTAGAAATGCTAGGGTCACAATTTATCTGAATTCATTTTCCCTCACTTCTAGTCAGCAGGCATAAAGAGTGCATAAAGTGCTGACATACTTGTTAAATACATGATAGTTTTCTCTATGATACAGTGGTTGTGCTGGATGCAGACCTTGCAGACTTTTATCAGAAGGTAAATTCCTACTGGAAGGATCACAATAACTCTACATTGAAACATGTAACACTGGTGTCTAGTGGAGGAGGGGAGTATGATGTACAAGTCAGAGGTGGTCTTACCCCTCTAGATGGTGTAAGTTGATAAAAATATACAGTTAGGGGAGTGGGATAAGTCTCTTCAAGATGAGGTAAGTCTTGTAGACATAAATCAAAGGAGTTCTTACTTTTTAAGTTGAACTTAGTTTTAGATATACAAGTCAAGAGGCAGTCTTACTAGACTGGGTTAGTCTATATTATACAATAAAACTACTGGCACCACAGCATCGCTAAAAATAGAAACTGGCACCAAGTCGGCACCAGGAGTATTCCAGATAGCCATGTAAAAGCCAAACCGGCCTCATACTGGCTCCGGCACCCGCACCGGCACCAGAGAGTATATAAGCAGAATGCAGTCTCACAAACCAAACTTGCCTAGTCATTACGGTCAAGTCCTCTGAAGAAGTTCACAACTGCTGAACGAAACCGGTCAGGGAAGATATCTAACCAACAAGAGAGCGTGTCCTCCATGACTCACACCCAGTGACAATATACTAGTCTATATTATATACAGTTCAGATGGTATATACAAGTCATAGTTATATTCACCTTCCAAACAACAAATGCTAATTAGTAAAAGAAATAATTTGTTAAAAAAGAAAGAAACAAATTATGCCATGTATGAGAATTGAACTTTCAAAGAATGGTTTTCCCACATTGGCACAAACCGCCTCGGTAGCCTAGTGGTAGAGCGTCCACTTCGAGTGCGGGAGGTCGTGGATTTGATCCCTGGCCGTTTCATACCAAAGACGTAAAAAATGGTAATAGAGCTTCCTCACTTGGCGCTCAGTATTAAGTGGATAGTACTGGGACTGGTCAGCCCGGTGTCAGTATAATGTGACTGGGTGGGGTATCATGTCCCGTTTCTACGGCGTGATATTCCAGTGAGGCAGCACTATAAAGTTGGGCATTATGCTCACGGCTGCAAGTAGACACTGTCGTTTATATGACTGAAAAATTGTTGAAAAAAAAACGTTAAAACCCGACATATTGGCACAATATAGATTGACATTTATGTGCCCTAGACAACTCTTAAAGGACTTAGTAATTGAACAGATATGTATGTATTTCATTACATCGTGTTATTATGTAAAGTCATGATAAATGGTACATAGACCAAATTAGAGAAGTTTCTTTTTTAGAAGAAAACATTTGTAAACAGACAATTGAGTAGTAAGGCCCATCTCCTGTATCTGATCAATGGAAACAATTTGAAAATGTACTGATTGGCAAAATAGTTTCCCCCTCTGATGTTGTTTGCTGATGTTTTTTTTTTTATTGAAAGAATGCAGTGATAACCATTGCTTAATGAGTGATGAAGGCAAGAACTGGGATGCAGTGAAAACTGAAAACAAATAATAAATGACAGTTATGAAAATTAATTTCTATGCCTGCATCATGGAATAAGGTGTACCATTATGATACCACCAAAAGGCACAACTGAGCCATATATTAACTATGTAAAGTGCCTTTGAACGTGAAATTGATCATGAAAAGGGCGCTATATAAAATCTGGTATAATATATTAACCTCTTATTAATTAATATTATTTTTAGCTCATCTGATTTTTTGAAAAAAAATGATGAGTTATTGTCATCACTTGAGCGGTTGTCGGCGTCGGCGTCGGTGTCGGCGTCGGCGTCTGCGTCGGCGTTGCCTGGTTAAGTTTTATGTTTAGGTCAGCTTTTCTCCTAAACTATCAAAGCTATTGCTTTGAAACTTGGAATACTTGTTCACCATCATAAGCTGACCCTGTATAGCAAGAAACATAACTCCATCTTGATTTTTGCAAGATTTATGGCCCCTTTTGTACTTAGAAAATATCAGATTTCTTGGTTAAGTTTTATGTTTAGGTCAACTTTTCTCTTAAACTATCAAAGCTATTGCTTTGAAACTTGGAATACTTGTTCACCATCATAAGCAGACCCTGTACATCAAGAAACATAACTCCATCTTGCTTTTTGCAAGAATTATTGCCCCTTTTGGACTTAGAAAATCAGTTTTCTTGGTTAAGTTTTATGTTTAGGTCAGCTTTTCTCCTAAACTGTCACAGCTATTGCTTTAAAACTTGCAACACTTGTTCGCCATCATAAGTTGACCCTGTTCAGCAAGAAACATAACTCCATCCTGCTTTTTGCAAGATTTATGGCCCCTTTTGGACTTAGAAAATATCAGATTTCTTGGTTAAGCTTTATGTTTAGGTCAACTTTTTCTCTTAAACTATCAAAGCTATTGCTTTGAAACTTGCAACACTTGTTCACCATCATAAGCTGACCCTGTACAGCAAGCAACATAACTCCATCCTGCTTTTTGCAATAATTATTGCCCCTTTTGGACTTAGAAAATCATTTTCTTGGTTGAGCATTATGTTTAAGTCAACTTTTCTCATAAACTATCAAAGCTATTGCTTTAAAACTTGCAACAGTTTTTCACCATCATAAGTGGACACTGAACATCAAGAAACATAACTCTATCCTGCTTTTTGCAAGAATGATGGCCCTTTTTAGACTTAGAAAATCATGGGTAGGACAATATTTCTATTACACAAAAAAAAATCAGATGAGCGTCAGCACCCGCAAGGCGGTGCTCTTGTTTGTTGTCAGTACCATATTTGATTACATATATAAGTTTTTGTTTAAACATTTTACAGATTGTTGAAGATAGCAGAGCAGTTAGCACTTCTGTAAGTTCAGGCTTTAATTTAAATTTAATAAAAAAAACAAGAAAATAAAACAGATATCAGGTCTGCTACTAATTAGTTAGAAAATTTTTATTTTCAATTTGTTAAAAATATAAAATGTTAGGTGCAAAAAAATATATTTTAAATTATCATTTATTGCGCATAGCAGTTCATTAGAGAATCTCACATTGTTGTGTAAAAATGAACAATAACATTTTCAAATTCATAATTGAAAGTATTTCCTTTTGAATTTATCATAAAGTGTTGATCTTGATTTTCAGACAACTCACACACCAAAAGCCTGGGTATCAACGGATCATAGATGTATTGTATGGTGTAAACAGGTTGTGTTTGGATTCGTGAGGTCATTGTTTGATATCATGGATGAAAAAAAGAAAAAGGTACATTTGTCTCTATATGTCACAAAATATTTTGATTTTTATTTTGAAGAAAGGCATAATAGCTTGATGTTTTTAGAAGAGAAAGTGGGTTATGGTAAGGGCATCTCAGTCCTAAACTGAAGGACACAGGTTCAAACCAGGGTGAATTTGGAAATTCTTTGTAGGGACAGTGATTAATGGTTAGGGAATGTCTCTCCATTCAATGAAGGTCATGGGTTTAAACCAGGGTGAATATGGAATTTCTTCGTTGGGACAGTAAGTTATGGTAAGGACATCTGTCTCCTAAACTGAAAGTGAAAGGTTCAAACCACGGTTTATTTCTTTGTGATGATAGTGAGTTATGGTTAGGGTGTCTCACTACTTTACTCAAAGCTATAGGTTCATACCAACATGAAAGGAGAATTTCTTTGTCATTTGTATCATCAGACGAAACTTTCTATATTTCACAACATGAAGTGGACATGAGGGTATTATTGGGACTTTCATGTTGTTAATCCCCCGTCACAAGTAGTGGGGGGTTATAGGAATGGTCTCTGTCCGTCCTTCTGTCCTTCCGTCCATCTGTCTGTAACACTTTCATGTCTGCTCCATATCTCCTAAACCCCTTGAAGGATTTTCATGAAACTTGGGTTAAATGATCACCTCATCAAGACAATGTGCAGAACCTATGAGTCTGCCTTGTCCGCTCAAGGTCAAGGTCACAACTCAAGGTCAAAGGTTTGAGCCTTCCATTTTGTGTCCGCTCTATATCTCCTAAACCCTTTGAAGGAATTTTATAAAACTTGGGTCAAATGATCACCTCATCAAGACGATGTGCAGAACCCATTAGTCAGGCATGCCGGCTCAAGGGCAAGGTCACAACTTAGGGTCAAAGGTTTGAGCCTTCCATTTTGTGTCCAGTCTATATCTCCTAAACCCCTTGAAGGATTTTCATCAAACTTGGGTCAAATGATCACCTTATCAAGGCAATCTGCAGAACTCATGAGTCAGCCTAGCCGGCTCAAGGTCAAGGTCACAATTGAAGGTCAAAAGTTTGAGCCTTCCATTTTGTGTCTGCTCTGTATCTCCTAATTCCCTTGAAGGATTCATTTGAAACTTGGGTCAAATGATCACCTCATCAAGGCGATGTGCAGATCTCATGAGTCAGCCATGCTGGCTCAAGGTCAAGGTCACAACTCAAGGTCAAAGGTCTAACCTTCCATTTTGTGTCCACTCTGTATCTCTTAAACCCCTTGAAGGAATTTTATAAAACTTGGGTCAAATGATCACCTCATCAAAACGATGTGCAGAACTTATGAGTCAGCCATGCCGGCTTAAGGTCAAGGTCATAACTTAGGGTCAAATGATCACGTCATCAGGAACTCGAGAGTCAGCCATGTCAACTCAAGGTCAAGGTCACATCTCAAGGTCAAAGGTTTGAGCTCTGTATCTCCTAAACCCCTTGAAGGATTTTTATGAAACTTTGGTCAAATGATCACCTCATTAAGACGTTGTGTAGAATTCATGAGTCAGCCATGTCAGTTCAAGGTCAAGGTCACAGCTAAAGGTCAAAGGTTTACCCTTTCACTGTCCATTGCAGTGGTGGGGGATTTAGCTGTCTTTCAGACTGCCTTGTTTTTAGCTCACCTGTCACAAAGTGACAAGGTGAGCTTTTGTGATCGTGCGGTGTCCGTAGTCCGTCCGTCCGTCCGTGCGTCCGTAAACTTTTGCTTGTGACCACTCTAGAGGTCACATTTTTCTTGGAATCTTTATGAAAGTTGGTCAGAATGTTCATCTTGATGATATCTAGGTCAAGTTCGAAACTGGGTCACGTGCCGTCAAAAACTAGATCGGTAGGTCTAAAAATAGAAAAACCTTGTGACCTCTCTAGAGGCCATATATTTCAAAAGATCTTCATGAAAATTGGTCAGATTGTTCACCTTGATGATATCTAGGTCAAGTTCGAAAGTGGGTCATGTGCGGTCAAAAACTAGGTCTAAAAATAGAAAAACCTTGTGACCTCTCTAGAGGCCATGTATTTCAAAAGATCTTCATGAAAATTGGTCAGAACTTTCATCTTGATGATATCTAGGTCAAGTTCGAAACTGGGTCACGTGCCTTCAAAAACTAGGTCAGTAGGTCTAAAAATAGAAAAACCTTGTGACCTCTCTAGCGGCCATATATTTCACAAGATCTTCATGAAAATTGGTCAGAACATTCATATTGATGATATCAAGGTCAAGTTCGAAAGTGGGTCATGTGCCTTCAAAAACTAGGTCAGTAGGTGAAATAATAGGAAAACCTTGTGACCTCTCTAGAGGCCATATTTTTCATGGGATCTGTATGAAAGTTAGTCTGAATGTTCATCTTGATGATTTCTAGGTCAAGTTCGAAAGTGGGTCACGTGCCCTCAAAAGTTAGGTCAGTAGGTCAGATAATAGAAAAACCTTGTGACCTTTCTAAAGGCCATATTTTTCATGGGATCTGTATGAAAATTGGTCTGAATGTTCATCTTGATGATATCTAGGTCAAGTTTGAAAGTGGGTCATGTGCGGTCAAAAACTAGGTCAGTAGGTCTAAAAATAGAAAACCTTGTGACCTCTCTAGAGGCCATACTTGTGAATGGATCTCCATAAAAATTGGTCAGAATGTTCACCTTGATGATATCTAGGTCAAGTTTGAAACTGGGTCACGTGCCTTAAAAAACTAGATCAGTAGGTCAGATAATAAAAAAACCTTGTGACCTCTCTAAAGGCGATACTTTTCATGGGATCTGTATGAAAATTGGTCTGAATGTTCATCTTGATGATATCTAGGTCAAGTTCGAAAGTGGGTCATGTGCGGTCAAAAACTAGGTCAGTAGGTCTAAAAATAGAAAAACCTTGTGACCTCTCTAGAGGCCATACTTGTGAATGGATCTCCATAAAAATTGGTCAGAATGTTCACCTTGATGATATCTAGGTCAAGTTTGAAACTGGGTCACGTGCCTCAAAAAACTAGGTCAGTAGGTCAGATAATAAAAAAACGTTGTGACCTCTCTAGAGGCCATACTTTTCATGGGATCTGTATGAAAGTTGGTCTGAATGTTCATCTTGATGATATCTAGGTCAGGTTTGAAACTGGGTCAAAAACTAGGTCAGTAGGTCTAAAATTATTAAAATCTTTTGACCTCTCTAGAGGCCATATTTTTCAGTGGATCTTCATGAAAATTGATCTGAATGTTCACCTTGATGATATCTAGGTCAGTTTTGAAACTGGGTCAAGTGCAGTCAAAAACTGGGCCAGTAGGTATAAAAATAGAAAAACCTTGCGACCTCTCTAGAGGCCATATTTTTCATGAGATCTTCATGAAAATTAGTGAGAATGTTCACCTTGATGATATCTAGGTAAAGTTCAAAACAGGGTCACGTACCTTCAAAAACTAGGTCAATAGGTCAGATAATAGAAAAACCTTGTGACCTCTCTAGAGACCATATTTTTCAATGGATCTTCATGATAATTGGTCGGAATTTTTATCTTGATAATATCTAGGTCAAGTTCAAAAGTGGGTCACATGAGCTCAAAAACTAGGTCACTATGTCAAATAATAGAAAAAACGACGTCATACTCAAAACTGGGTCATGTGGGAAGAGGTGAGCGATTCAGGACCATCATTGTCCTCTTGTTTGTTATGCCCTTATTTTGGATTTAACAATAATGCAGCCATATCTGACTCTTAGTACTCAACTTCTCCTACAATTTACATACTTTTAAAATGAAACTTGGTATACAGTATTTACTGGAAGTGGACAAGGGCACAATATTGAGATTTCCATGGCCATTTACTGTTTTGAGTAATGCCCCATATTTGGATTTTACAGTATTACAACTACATTTGTACCTTGTTTACTCAACTCCTTCTATAGTTACCATCTTATACAAGTGAAACTTAAAATATATTATCAGCATGAAGTGAATATGCACCTTGTTGAGAGTTCCATGGCTGAGTATTTCGTCTTGAGTTATTCCCCTGTTTTTGACTTTACAATATTACAACTTCATTTGTCCCTTGTGTACTCATCTTCTGCAGTACATATTCTTTGGGGTTTTATGTCTGATTATTTTTCTTAAGTTAGCTGTATTTTGATCTTATGTACATAGTATTTTTCTATGAAGCAGTAGCAGGGGGCATGTGTCATACAGTGTTGACATTATTCTTGTTTTATTTTATGATTAATTATACTTCCTATGAAAATTTGTGTAATTGTTTTGGAATCATTTGAACGTTTTGACTAATTACTTCATATTTACGTTGTTAATTTAGATACAAGATGATGAGGAGCATCGCATGTCAGTTTTCCGGCATCACTTTGTACAGCACCCGGGAACCGTTGGTTACATACCAAAGTGGTCAGATGAGATAAAACTTGACAAAAACACAGAATGGACACTGATTAATGATCAGGCCTTCAAATGGGAAAAAGAATCTGTAAGAGGATCATTGAAAATCTATTGTAGATTTCAGTTTTTAAATCCTTTCATAGCCAATTCATAATTCCCTCTGTGATAAAGTGACAGCCTTGCACTGTAACTTGAAAATGTTTTATGATTAATGAGCATACAATATTTACAGTAACAGCTAATGAAATATATAGACATTGAGTGCCAAATCTTAAGGGCTTGAACTGCCACACATGTTTACATGTATCAAGGGGTCATATCTTTTAAAGTAAAGGTCATTGAAATTTGCCTGTGTAAGGTTTTAATTATGATGTAACTTTTATACAAGCATTTCCATTCTTTAAAGAGTTTTTCCTGTAGAAATATACACTGGATAATTGTTTTAATGAAAGAAGAAAAAAAATCAGATCAGTGTAAGTAATGAAACATTGTCATGGTTCTTTAGTTTTCGCAATACATTTGAACCATGCCATGAGAAAACCAACATAGTGGGTTTGCGACCAGCATGGATCCAGACCAGCCTGCACATCTGCGCAGTCTGGTCAGGATCCATGCTGGTCGCTTTTAAAGCCTATTGGAATTGGAGAAACTGTTAGCGAACAGCATGGATCCTGACCAGACTGCACAGATGCGCAGGCTGGTCTGGATCCATGCTGGTTGCAAACCCACTATGTTGGTTTTCTCATGGCGCGGCTCATTTTATGATTTTATCTCATCTAAACTTTGTTCAGGGTGAGCTGTTAGTATAGGTGGATGGTTCATCTTCTCTGAAATTACTGGTTGGAAAATACACCAAACATCCTGGCATGGACCTCGCTCGGGTTATGTTCAGATAGTTCATCTTGACCTCTTTTAGGTGTTTATATGGATCTCTACTTAAGTTTCACTGAACTTGGTGTGCACTATCTTTGTGATAACCTTTCTCACAGCATTTGGGAAATGGTTTGGTTTGGCCCCTTTAAGGAGTCCTCAGAGCTAGAATTAGAAACACCTTAAAATAAACTCTTCACACGATTCAGTTGATAGATTTCACTTAAGCTGGTCATTACCATCTTTGCATGGACCTGCCTCACCTTTGCTCAGCCGGCTTTAACTTGACACTCATAGGGGGCCATCAGAGCTAAAACTACAAACATCTTAAAACAGCTTCTTCTCCTGAACCACTTGGTGGATTGTCACATTATAAGATTCTTTCACTGGTTGTAGGTGCAGATGGGAATTTCCGGTCTCAAGGGTAACTGTTTAGGCGGTTACGAGGCTCCAGCCGAGTAACCGCGTAAACAGTGACCCGAGAGCCGGATATTCCCATCTGCACCTACATCCAGTGATAGAATCTTTTTCTTACATACCATATTAAACAAAGAAAAGTAAAAAATGAATTCAAAGAAATGATTTTCTCATAGCACTTTTTTCTTATAGTAGCGTATTAACAAAGCGCGGGAACTTTACGTCCGTAAACAGGAAGTACATCATGACGTTACAGAGACGAAAACAACGTAAGAGGTCCGGTTTTGTTTTATCATCTGCAATGAAACGTTATGTTATTTCCTTAAAATAACATTTTTTGAATCGATAAATATGTTATAAGGAACAAAGAGGAACTATCAAGGTATTGAATTTTTATCCCGTTTTACGAAAAACATTATTATTACTACACACATCTTTTATACATATGTAGTTCGTTATGCGTCATTTACAGCACGAGAGTGGTGTAAGATGGAGTTTTCCAGCACCGTGAAATCACCAGAAATCCCCGTCCGGTATGCAAGAAAACTTGGTCGGTAGCATCGTTGTATAGACCTGTCCTGTATTTGTTCAGATAGTTCTGCTTGACCTCTTAAGGGGCTGCCAGAGGTAAAGATAGACACACTATTAAACAACTTGATTTCATGAACATTTCAATGGATATACTTCAACTCTGATCTGCAGTGTCCTTGTATGAACCCTCATGTTTGTTGAAATGATTTTACTGAACCATTAGTGGACCAGAAAACATAGAAAATTGTCTTACTGAATGTTTCATAGCCCTTCAGCAAATATTTATGTAGCATCCTTGCGTGGACCTCACAAGTTTGTTTAAATTCTTTTTGGTGCTACCAAAGCTAAAATTCAAAAACAGATTACGTACTTTCTTATGAATGCCTCGATGGATCTTCACCAAACTTGGTCTGTAGCATCCTCAAGTGAACCTTTATCATCTTTTTTTTCCTAATGATTTTGCTTGCTAAACATGGTCATAAACATTCTGGCATGTTTCTGCTTGACTGCCGCTTTCTTGCCATGGTCATATATTATGTCATATTTTGGGAGAGTCTTTAGTGCCAGCATAGCTGTCTTATTATAGTATGCACACCTTAAACACCAAATATGTTTCTTAACTAAATGAAAACTGCAAAATTACATTTCATTTCTTAATATTTTTATTTGTTTTTAGTAAATAATGTAAAAAGCGGGCTTATTGATACCTTTATGTCATTTTAAGAAATGACCCTAGCAAGAAAGAGGCAGTCAAGTAAAACCACTTGCAGACCCCTTATAAATGTCAATTTTCAGATTGAAATTGGGATGTACTTAGCCTTACCAGTATAAGATATGAAGATGTTGACCATGCTGTTATAATATCTGATATGGTAATCCGTATGTTTCAGGTTAAAACAAGGACATACCTGGCTATACCAGTACAAGATTACAAAGATGTTGACAATGCTGTTATAATATATAAATGTGGTATGTTTCAGGTTAAAACAAGGACATACCTGGCTATACCAGTACAGGATTATGAAGATGTTGACCATGCTGTGATAGTATCTAATGTGGTATGTACTTTCTCTTGTATATCATAGAAATGCTACAGCATTTTGCATATCACCTATCAGTAAAAAGGCAGCAGTGCACTTTAAGTGTGTATAGAGATTTTGCGCAAGTTAAACTATACAATCACACTGAGATTTAAGAGAGAAGAACAAGGTCTTTGCAATTTGCCATAACACTTTATATGGTCATGGTAAATTATGTGTTTTAGTATGGCACAAGTTCAAGATGAGATGAAAAGTTTTTGTGGGGGCACAGAGTTGTCCATCCATTGGTCCGCATTTGTGTCGTGCATATCTCAGAAAATATTTGACCCAGAGTCATAAAACCTTAAAGGATTGTTCTTCAGCACAGGATGTTTTGCACCTGGTGTTTTAATTTAGATCTCACACAGAAATTGAAGACAGAGTATGGCCCTTGATTTAGCCAAAAAAATGCATAAAAAGGGTCTAAGTTTGTGTCGCATGTATCTAAAAAAGTATTTGACACAGGATTATGAAACATTACAGGAGTATTATTCAGCATGTGAAGTTGTGCACCATTGATTTTGTTCAGAGATATCACTCAGCCAGATCAGAGTTTGATTTAGTAAATAATATGCATAAAAAGGCATTAAAGTTTGTGTCACACATATCTCTGAATGTGTTTGACCTTAGTTCATGAAACATCTTAGTAGTATTAATCAGCATGTGAAGTTGTGTACCGTGATTTTATTCTGGATTTCTGTCAGTCATATTGTCAGAAATATGCGTAAAGGTGGTATCTCAAAAAGTATTTGACTTGAGTCTTAACACTTTAAGGGATATGTTATAAAGCATGTGAAGAAGCTTCCATACAAAGAGACTTCATACTTCCTGTGTACGATGTTTTTAACACAGCTCAGTTCCTCTTGTCACTACCATTATGCGTGCACAGTACAAAACAAGTGTGTGCGCATTTGGGTAGTGTAATAAATGACTGAACCATGTAGATAAAATATCACTATGTGATTAAAATATGCAAACCAGTTCACCCATATTTACAACAGATCTAAACTGAAAGTTTAAGAAAGGGAATCCGTCAGTTTTTGCACTTGACAAATTTTGCGAGCTTAGGAAAAGTTACTCTCTTGTTTCAAGATGTTCTCCCATTTTGCGAGTATGTGAACTTAAGGAGGTAGGTTACCTTTATATTTGTATGTGCGCATGTCCAACCGGAAGCCAACGTGACGATTTACGACGACGTTTACGACAAACTAAATGTGTTTGTATATTCATTCTTCTGAAAACAAATCATAGACCTGTCTTCGATCTGACGCTTTATGGTTTAATAATGCTGAAATAATGAATACATTGCCGCAGAAACGCTTCAAAACAATGTTGCCTTAAAATGACGTCATTGACGTCATGACGTTACGTGTCAGTTACCGCGCAAAATTTATAGCTTTTTATCTTGAAAGTACGTAATTCTGTGCATTTTCTTTATTCAAACTATTTTCAAATAACCATTATTTGCTGAAATATTTTTTATGAGTCTTTTGCTCTGAATAATAATCAATATTTTGCTTCTTTCATGTAGTTATATTGAAATGTTATGCGGAATGTAAGAAAATGGATGATGGTAACCAATGTTATTTGGAATATAGTTTGGTGAGAGGTTACTTGTTACGGTCATTTTCAAATAAAAAATCTAGCAGTTTGATTTGTAATACCTATTTTTCAGGTTCCGTTGATAATTTGTTACTTATGTACTAAAACTAAGATCTAAAATTGTTCAAATTTCAGTAGAAAATTGTGGTTTCTTGAATTGAATTGATGTTACCATGGAAACGAAGCCCGTGACCTATGTATCTAAATGTAAATTTCAAAAACGTTGACACTAGTCTATTTAAGAAACACAACTTCGGCTTTTTATTTTCATTTCAACAATATCCATGAGAATAATAGTAGCATGCTGAACGATTTTTCCATGAAAAATGCCAGACAAGGGGTACTGCTGTAAGTATTCTAAGCTTAGAAATTTGTTTGAATAAATGCAGATAACACGAAATATTAACTTACGTTAGAAATAATATGTTTTAAAGCTACATCAACTAGAAAGATAATCTTATTCAATATTATTTTATAAGAAATTACGACAAAAAGCAAGATATAAGCCATTTTAAACATCTCTGTTGCCATGGTTACTTTAAACTTTAAGAAAAATAGGGTACCATGTATAGTGCTTGGTATTTTGCTAATAATATTACCCAAATATTCCATGTTGGTCATTAACAAAATGGCACTGAAGCCGTCGAAAACCCCTATTTTTATACATAGTTGTTTAAAAATGAGAGAAAATGCGTTACCATGGAAACACGAGGCCCGCGACATATACATTTTAAGCTTATATTAGAAAGCTAACGTGCATACTAGTAAAATTATAGATTATGCTGACTTCTACGGATATCAATGAAATTAAAATACACTGAAAAGTGTTAAATATCCGTATTTTCCTTCTTATTTCAATATGAAATACCTTTGGAGGGTCATGTTCTTCAAACCTGGATAAAAATTGAACTTGAAGGGACAGAGACAAACGAAACTGAGATTTTAGCAGTTAAAACTTCATATTACACGAAATACAAAACGATGCTGCGGTTCAACTAATTTGAATTTACCCTTGTAACAAGGTAACCTACCTCCTTAAACCTTGAAAATTCCACTCTGTTGTATTGTTTGCCATGTTCATGTTGATGATACCACCTTTATTTTCCAAGTAAGGAAATCCCAAAATGTATTGTTGAACATTTATTAGCATATGATACAAATGCTGCAGATTCTGATCAGGGTCTTTAAGGTATTATATGTTATTAGATCGCAGCAGTTCTGTTGCCAATATTCAATCAGAATATGGATTAGAAAATTCTTAAATATTACTAAAACGATATAATCGTGTAATTATACATATTCGTTATCTCCTTATATAGATGGAGGATAGCTGGGTGTGCGGCTGTGAACTCAAAGATGGGGAAAACAAATGGTAGGCTTCTCTTCTTTCCATTTTTGTCTTTTGGTGAATGTTATTTCAGAAATGAATCACAGTTCCAAGTGTGGGGAACTCCAGTGTTACTCACCTTTATTAAGGTAAACATAAGATCATCCACTAACAGCTGTTGGTTGGAATAGTAACCATTCTTATACGGCTTCAGAATGCAGGTTTTCATGGTCATTGGTCGCTAAAATGCAGGTATCTCATACAATGACAAGACATTTAACAAGCACAGCCAGTCAAGCATTCTGACAACAGGAAAGCTTTGCCTTTGGGGTCGATATAAAATGGTTCAGAATGTTCAGATTTTCTCATATTAGAGGTTAATGCATATAGTTTATGTTTGTTTCACTTGCAAACTTATATATTCATAAATGTTTTATGACATGAGCAAGCTCTTTTGTATACATTTTTGATTGTAGTGGTATTTCAGAGGTTTCTTTAATATCAGTAGTATAGCAGAAGTGACTTAAACTGACTTGAGTATTATCAGTGGTATAGAAGTTCTCAGAAATTTGGGACAAAAGTGTTTGGAAGCAAAATTGTCATATGAAAACTGCATGTGTTAAATAGAGGATATTACATGAGTGTCTTTTTATATTGAACTTATTAAACGAGTTGGATAAAATAATAAAATGCAAGGCTCTGCCGAGCATTTTATCAATTTTATTCAACGAGTTTAATAAATTCAATGTGGAAAGTCACAAATGTAATATTCTTTTTATCACATGTTAGCCTTTCCTGTCGAAACATCAAAAATTCTATTTTCTTTCACTATATAAACAAGTCAAAAGGACCAACGTCTCCTATACTATAAATGACGTCGACGTCAAAGCTTTATTACACTAGTGTATTATCATTTTTATTTAATGGCTTTATTACACTCCCGCGACATCAAGCATGTGATAAGGTGTTTCATATGATTTCAGTGCTACATGTACAGATTTATCATCAACAGGCAATGTTTTACCACCTCTCTACTCATACAAAAAGGTAGGACTTTTACCATCTACAATATAATTGAATATATTCAAAATGGAGCTTAGTAATTAACAGGGTATACTTTTATCATATAAGGTTGTCCTGTCAACAGTTGTTTTCTCTGACTCTTACCACAGAATTAAAAATAGAAGATCTACTGTTGTCATTTGTTACTAGAAGAATATGTGTATGAGGAAAATAGATTTTCAGTCCTATATTTCTGATAATCTATGGTCATAGCGTAAAATCAGAATACATAGGTTTCTTTATGTTTTTAATGTAAGCTGATTTGTAAGTATAGTATGATTAGTATGAATTGGAGGGATGACTTGTTCAGGCTTTTGGACCTATATTTGAATGTTTACAATGTTTTACATTGTAGTAACAAAATTTATATCTGTGTATGATTTCAGGTTGTGCATATAGACTTGAATTCCGATAAAATGTCTAAAGTGACACATATTCTGGTGCTTGTTCCAGTCATTGGTAACAGGGTAATTATGTAATGAAAATCTTGCATTTATGTTGATATAAATCAAATAGTTTTAGATTGAAGTTTTGATAATTAATGATTAATTGACTCATTGAATTGCTTGAAAGTTATTACCTGGACAGTAAACTGCTTGCCTTTAGAGCTAAACTTTTGTGATTGACAGAGCAAATATAGTGCTTGTTGAATATGTTTCTCCTGTAGGTTGAAGTGACAGGAGAGATCTACGCCCAGGATCATAGACATTTGAGTAACTCTCTGCCAGGTCTGGTTGAAGTGATCATGTCATACCCAGAGAGTATCTCCAAGGGAACCATGGTGCTGGATCTTGGCCGTGCTGCTTTCTATAAGCTCAAACTCTACAATCTTAACAATGTGGTGAAGGTTTATACTGTCAGGCTGGAAACTTCAAAATGCACTCAGGAACCAAACAAAGGTAATGTTGTATATAAATTAGTGCCTAGAAAATGAATGTTCAGTGCCATGTACATAATACGGAATAGTAGAAGTCTTTGCTCAAAACAGCAAATGTGGGGGGTGGGTTCATAGCATAGAATTATAGAAACAAGTGCATCTCAATGTTGGAGATTTATTCTTACGAAGAGTATGCTATGGATTGTAAACTTGAAAAAAGTAAAATTAATTTGTGATTTACAAATGATAGCAGGGCATTGATATGTGTCACTCCAGCAAGGGAATATTTGACTTCAAAACTAAATTTTCCATTGCTTTTCATTAGACACATTAGTGTTTTGATATGAACATAAACACAATACCTTATATTTAGCGCATCCTAAACATTTTAGGGGGTGGGGTGGGTTGGACACTTAGATTTGCCTTTGTCCAGCTGAATGTTGGTCTGTGCAAAATTGTGTTTGGCATATCTCAAAAAAGTATTTGACCTAGAGTCATCAAAAATAACAGGATTGTAATTCAGCATGTAAAGATTTACGCTTGGGATTTGTTTGGGATGTCTCTCAGCCAGACCAGGGTTATGGCCCTTAACTTAAAGAAAATATGCATAAAGCACCTAAAAATTTGCGTCACATATATGTTTTGTGTCTTGATGATGTTTTGTAGTATCTTTGCCCACCACTCTCCAACTCCAAGTAATACAAAAGTCTAGTCTTACATTGTCAACAACTAACTTACAGCAATTAGTGGGGGCACCAGTGTGCTATGGACAAGCATTTAGTTTATCAGAAAAATGTCCTCCAAGAAAACTTGGTGAGGAAATGGAAATTATAATTCTTTATATTATTTAATTTACACTGTTACATTGTTTACACTTTATTTCACATATAATAATGCCACTTTTTATATGAAATATTACAGATACAAATTCTGGAAGTATATTGAGGTTCCATGTTCCTTGGGGAAATGAGGATATTTATAAGTATATTGAGTAAGTATGTGTACAGTAGCATGGTGCCAATAAAGGGATAATATAAGGTTTTTGTGTGTTAACATTTGCAGAAACCTGAAGTATTCATTGGAGACTAATATATCCGAAGGGCTTCTGCAGCTGTTGATACACAAAATGTGTGACAGCACTATTCTTGCAAGAAAACATGACATATAGACTAAACGTATTAAATTTTACTCACTCTGGCGTTGGCGTCGGCATCACACCTTGGTTAAAGTTTTGCATGTAAGTACATATGGCTATCATTTAAGGGCATATAGCTTTGCAACTCATTTTTTCTTTTTCTAGATCAAATACCAACCTCACTGGGTCAAGTCCCATAACTCTGACATGTATTTTGAGCAAATTATGCTCCCTTTTGGACTTAGAAAATCCTGGTTAAAGTTTTACATGCAAGTTATTATCTCCAAAACTAATGCAGATATTGAATTGAAACTTCACATGTGTCTTCGGGGTTATAAAACTAGTTGATAGCATCAAGTCCCATAACTCTGACATGCATTTTGGCCAAATTATGCCCTCTTTTGGACTTAGAATATCCTGGTTAAAGTTTTGCGTGCAGGTACATACAGCTATTACGAAAAGGCATATAGATTTGAAACTTATTTTTTCTTTTTATAGATCAATTATCAACCTCACTAGGTCAAGTCCCAGAACTCTGTCATGTATTTTGGGCAAATTATGCCCCCTTTTGGACTTAGAAAATCCTAGTTAAAGGTTTACATGCAAGTTACTATCTCTAAAATTAATGCCGATATTTGTGTCATGTGTCTTCGGGGTTATAAAACTAGTTGATAGCAGCAAGTCCCATATCTCTGACATGCATTTTGGTCAAATTATGTCTTGTTTTGAACTTAAAACTTCTGGTTAAAGTTTTGCATGCAAGTTACTGTCTCCAGTACTAATGCAGATACTGGATTGAAACTCTATAGATATTTTAACATTTAGGGTAATATTTTCCTGCTTCTGGGACAATAATTTGAATAGTCGGGCTTTGGCTGTCTTACGGACAACCTCTCTGTTTACTGAATTTTTAAACAATATGCAATACTTAAAGGTGATATCTTTATTCTGCTACAGTTTTTAATTACCATTCTTGTTGTTCTTCCAAATGGTCCACTTGATTTTTTAAATACCTTTAACCAGGGTGCACAAATCAACAACACTACAAGCATGAAGGGCTTCATTGGCCGAGAAGTTAAGGTAGCTGACTTCAAATCATTTACCCCCTCCCCAATGTGGGTTTGAGCCTGGCTTTGGGCATAGAATTCTTCATGTTAGGAAGCCATCCATCCGGCTTACGGAAGGTTTATGGCTCTACCCAGGTAAAAGCCGGTGGTAAAATTATGCCCAGAGGGGACACCTTGGATCTTCCTCCACTACCAGAAGCTTGAAAGTCACCATATGACCTATAATTGTGTTTGCATGACGTTAAACCCAACAAAAACAAAAAATTTAAAGCAAAAGCATTGTATTCAATGATTTTGAAACAATTATTATTTCTTCTCTCATTTACAAACATGACATTAATGTTTTTGCATATTGTTCAAAAATTCAATAAACAGGAACACAATTTCATAGATAATATTTTTGTACAAATTATTTTGAGTGTGATATACATTCACAGTTATCTATGACAGATCAAATGCCTGAGCAGGAAGTGTGCAGGGTAAGCTATTGTGATCACTTACTGTCTGTCCGTCATCCACTAACCTCAGTATTTTTATGTTAAATTTGAAACAGTTTGATTGGAGAATGTGTACTTTGTATTCAGATTGTTTTGATACATCTGTGTGTTGCATATGAAGTCCAGAAATGTGTAACAGAGTTTGTTTAATTATAATAATACTTGCATTTTTTAGCTCGACTATTCATAGAATAGTAGAGCTATTGGACTTGCCCATGCGTCGGCATCCGCGTCCTGATTTGGTTAAGTTTTTTATGTAAGCTGGTATCTCAGCAACCACTTGTGGGAATGGATTGAAACTTCACAAACTTATTCACTGTGATAAACTGACTTACATTGCACAGGTTCCATAACTCTATTTTGCTTTTTTTTACAAACTTATGCCCCTTTTTTGACTTAGAAATTTTTGGTTAAGCTTTTGTATGTAAGCTGGTATCTCAGTAACCACTTGTGGGAATGGATTGAAACTTCACACACTTATTTACTGTGATAAACTGACTTACATTGCACAGGTTCCATAACTCTATTTTGCTTTTTAGCTCACCTGTCACAAAGTGACAAGGTGAGCTTTTGTGATCACGCAGCGTCCGTCGTCCGTGCGTCCGTGCGTCCGTGCGTGCGTCCGTGCGTGCGTAAACTTTTGCTTGTGACCACTCTAGAGGTCACATTTTTCATGGGATCTTTATGAAAGTTGGTCAGAATGTTCACCTTGATGATATCTAGGTCAAGTTCGAAACTGGGTCACGTGCGGTCAAAAACTAGGTCAGTAGGTCTAAAAATAGAAAAACCTTGTGACCTCTCTAGAGGCCATATGTTTCACAAGATCTTCATGAAAATTGGTCAGAATGTTCACCTTGATGATATCTAGGTCAAGTTCGAAACTGGGTCACGTGCGGTCAAAAACTAGGTCAGTAGGTCTAAAAATAGAAAAACCTTGTGACCTCTCTAGAGGCCATATATTTCACAAGATCTTCATGAAAATTGGTCAGAATGTTCACCTTGATGATATCTAGTCAAGTTCGAAACTGGTCACGTGGGGTGAAAATCTAGGTCAGTAGGTCTAAAAATAGAAAAACCTTGTGACCTCTCTAGAGGCCATATATTTCACAAGATCTTCATGAAAATTGGTCAGAATGTTCACCTTGATGATATCTAGGTCAAGTTCGAAACTAGGTCACGTGGGGTCAAAAGCTAGGTCAGTAGGTCTAAAAATAGAAAAACCTTGTGACCTCTCTAGAGGCCATATTTCTCAATGGATCTTCATGAAAATTGGTCAGAATGTTCACCTTGATGATATCTAGGTCAAGTTCGAAACTGGGTCACGTAGGGTCAAAAACTAGGTCAGTAGGTCTAAAAATAGAAAAACCTTGTGACCTCTCTAGAGGCCATATTTTTCATGGGATCTTTATGAAATTTGGTCAGAATGTTCACCTTGATGATATCTAGGTCAAGTTCGAAACTGGGTCACGTGCGGTCAATAACTAGGTCAGTAGGTCGAAAAATAGAAAAACCTTGTGACCTCTCTAGAGGTCATATTTTTCAATGGATCTTCATGAAAATTGGTCAGAATTTTTTATCTTGATGATATCTAGGTCACATGTGCTCAAAAACTAGGTCACTTTGTCAAATAATAGAAATAACGACTTCATACTCAGTTCAACACTGGGTCATGTGGGGATAGGTGAGCGATTCAGGACCATCATGGTCCTCTTGTTTACAAAGTTATGCCCCTTTTTCGACTTAGAATTTTTTGGTAAAGGTTTTGTATGTAAGCTGGTATCTCAGTACTCACTAATTGGAATGGATTGAAACTTCACACACCTGTTCACTGTCATGATCTGACATGCACAAAGCAGGTCCCATAACTTTATTTTGCTTTTTTACAAAATTATGCCCCTTTTTCGACGTAGAATTTTTTGGTTAAGTTTTTGTATGTAAGCTGGTATCTCAGTATCCAATAATGGGAAAGGATTGAAACTTCACACACTTGTTCACTGTCATGATATGACATGCATTGCAAAGGGTCAATAACTCAACTTCGCATTTTACAAAATTATGCCCCTTTTTCACCTTAGGAGTTTTGGGTTAAATTCTTATATGTAAGCTGTATCTCGGTACCCACGAATGGGAATGGATGGAAACTTCACACACTTGTCCACTGTCATGAGCTGATAAGCGCTATGCAGGTTCCATAACCCTATTTTGCTTTGTTACTATATTATGCCCCTTTTTCGACAAGGCTGTTGAATAGCGGAGCGTTGCTGTCCTTCGACAGCTCTTGTTTTTGTTTAAGGTTTATTTAAAAGTCATAATTCAGTAAATACATATAACCAGATCATGCAGTTAGCCTTTTAGAAAAAAATTTTGCCACATTTTTTTTTTCAAATATATCATTTCATGTGAGGTAAACAAGTTATAAATTTTGCCAAGTGAAAAGTGTAAAGAAATGCAAATATGACAATAAAGAATGACAATGATTGTTGTTTTTATTGCTTTCAACATTCCTATTATTTGGTATATTTACAGATATGGTAGAAGTGGGAACATGAGTTTGAAGGTGCAGCATATTCCCCCAGACCCTGTGATTACCCCGTATGACCCAGACTTCCAGTTTGATGCCCTGCAGGTGGAGAATGATTATGTAGAACTGTATATACATCTAGATCCTACATGCTCCTACAAGCTTAGAATCAGCATGTCCTTCAGGGAAATGTTAGGTCAGGTACGTCAAAAATTATTTTGTTTCAGTAGTAGGTTGGTACATTTGTACATAGGCATGTACATATGATGCACTGACTGGCTGTTAAAGCAAAATGGGAGCTGTCCAAGGTAGTAGTATTTTAGTGGGTTGGACATGCTTCACAGAATGCCTTGTGTGTATCATTACAATGGCTCCTGAGGTTGACCTCCAGCAAAGTTTCACAAGAATATGTTCTGTTTTCTGTCACCATTTCCTGTATTTATTTCACTTTTGATGATATCAAACCAACAAACTTGTAACTTATGTATTACTGAAGAAAAAATACTAAGAAGCTGAGCTAGCCATTTACATAGTACTAATATTCTATGTCAACAAAACCATTGCTAATTAAGTAGATATGAAAAACTTGTGTTGATAGCAGAATTCAGAATGTTCAAAAGGTCAAAGGTAGAAGAACTGTAATTACATATAGAAGTTTTACCATGAGAATTATCAGTCTCATATGCAGTAGTCTCCCCTTACACTACAGATATTGATTGTCATTTGATATTGTATTTTTTATTATTCCCCCCACTGGTGTTTCACTGGAGGGGAATTATGAATTGCTCCCCATTTGTCTATCACGAAGTGAGGATATTTGCAATGACCATATTTTTTATGAGACTTGGTACATGGATAGATGGCAATATGGAGAATATGCGTGTCCTTTCATTTTATTGCTATGGCAAATTATGTATTCATATGGCTACAGATAATTAAACAATATGATTTAAAAGTGGAATATGTGATAACCTTAAAAATACAAGCAATTATTTTATAAAATTTGGTTAATAGGTAGAAGACAGTGTTCAGAACACTCACATTATTTTGTTTTGTCTGTTAGTCTATCCTTTCATCCATCTGTCAGTCCTTCTGGCAGTCATAACTTTAAAAGAGATTTTTAATGAAGCCTTGAACATAGATTGAAGGCAGTATGTAGAGTATATAGATTATTTTATGTTGTCCATTTGTTTGACTGTCCCTCAGACACAAAATAGAGATACTTGTTAACTTTCAAAGTACAAGAAATTTTTTCATGAAACCTGACTTGCAGATGGTATTTAATTTGGAGATTTTGCAGGTTATTCAATTAAATTTCAATATGAAAATTTGGTTTCTATGGCAGCAATTTGTTAGGCTGTAAGAAGTACTCAGATGTTCAGATACTAGCAGTCCTCTTGCTTAAAATCTAGAACAGCATATTTGTTGCATCGTGATCAAATCTGATTCTCTATAATGAACTTAAGAAATTTTTAGGTAAAAAAAAATAGTTCATGCAGATATGACCACTGGAACATATCATAGTTAATAAGTGTATTTGATATAATCTTTGAGAAACGCAATGATAGCTGACACCACTTCATTGTCATATGTCAATATTTGCTGTGTTAGATTGTCTTTGCATTCTTTCTTGCTTAATGTTTTGACAGTGAATACAATAATTATAGACCAACATTACTTAATTTAAAACATTTCTGAGTAAATATTGACATACTGTGCTACAGTTAAAAGGGTTGTATCATTGTTGTTTGGTTAGTTGGATTATAATGTAAGGTAGCAGTGAATCAGAGAAGTCCTCTAATTAATGCGAAATGCATATTCATGGGATGAGAATTTGTGGGGCCTCCGTGGCCGAGTGGTTAAGGTCGCTGACTTCAAATCACTTGCCCCTCATCGATTTGGGTTCGAGCCTCATTCGGGGCATTGAATTCTTCATGTGAGGAAGCCATCCAGCTGGCTTACAGAAGGTTGGTGGTTCTACCCAGGTACCCGCTCGTGATGAGATAATGCACGGAGGGGCACCTAGGGTCTTCCTCCACCATTAAAAAGCTGGAAAGTCGCTATATGACCTATCATGTGTTGGTGCGACGTTAAATCCAACAACATAACATGAGAATTTGTTCTAATAGAACACTTGATTTAGAATATCTACATGGAACGGAAGTACAGCATCTAAGACTGACTTCATTAGAGTAAGACCTTGCTTGCTTTTAAGTTACTTCCAGTGTATGCAGGTTGATATTAATGGTCAAAATATTCTGAAATATTTATGTCTCCTCTTTGAAGAAGGACTATATAGTTTTGCTCATATTCATCTGTCTGTCGGTCAGCAGAGACTGTTTTCCGATCAATAATGAGATAATGTTTTGGCGTGCAGCTGTCAAATGCGTGTGGTCAGTAAATGACCACTGTTGTTTTGGGGGTCAGTATATCAAAGGTCGTGGTAACAGTGACTTTGCGACTTAAATGGTTTTTGATGAATAAGTAAAGAATGCTTGAGCCTACAGTTGTCAAAAGTTCAGAGGATGATTGTATGGGGTTACTAGAGGACCATAAATGAGCCGTGCCATGAGAAAACCAACATAGTGGCTTTGCGATCAGCAAGGATCCAGACCAGCCTGCGCATCCGCGCAGTCTGGTCAGGATCCATGCTGTTCGCTTTTAAAGCCTATTGGAATTGGAGAAACTGTTAGCGAACAGCATGGATCCTGACCAGACTGCGCGGATGCACAGGCTGGTCTGGATCCATGCTGGTCGCAAAGCCACTATGTTGCTTTTCTCATGGCACGGCTCAAATCATCTTGAGACTCTGATCAATAGCTGGAGAAGGCATGGGTGTACGGAGGTCAACCTGACAGTTTGCTTGAGACTGAAAATTGATCAGTGTGTCATTAAGTCAGAGGTCAGGGTCAAGCCATGTTTGAGACTGAAAATTACACACCCAGTTATTTTGAACAGGCTATGATGTTTTACAAGCAGCTCTTGTTCTTATTCAGCTGACCTTGACACTTGTCTTCTGTGTTCAATTAAACAAATGATTAGCCTCATTATTCATGAAGGAAAATTGTCAGGTACTTGACAAATGTAGAGAAGTAGCTAGAACTGGTCAGGAAATCTGAAAGGCTATTATTTAAGAAATAATAAGTTCCCAAATGTGGTTTATCGCAGAATAACCCGAGTTTTGAGTTCTTATGCGTAAGAATATATCACGAAGGCTGTAGGCCTGAGTGATATATTGTTTCGCATAAGAACGAAAAAAATCTGGTTATTCTACGATAAATCACACTTGGGAACTTATTATTTTGATTCTAACATGACATTCTAGTATCAACAGTGTAAGAAAAATGGTAACTACTTTTTACGACTGTACTATGCACCTGGATCGGATGACGTCATTGCACGCAAGTGGTTTATTGCAGAATAACCCGAGATAGATTTTGCTCTACATGTATGTAGGTTATTTGCTGGTCTTGTTAGAATAATCATTTAAATACTGTTGGAAAGTGCAAGAAATTTAACATGTTTCCAAAATAAATGAAGTCTGATTTCTGTCAATGTACAGATTGAACAAATTTTATATCATTCTGGGGCTTGATGCATTGCGTAGAGTTCTGCAGTTGTTGTTTTAATTGTTGTTGTTTTGATGCTTAGTAACACAGCTACTAGTACATGCAATGTTATCTTAGAAGAGAGAATAGCATGCATGTTGAGGGTTAACTGGGAAAATACTGTATCTGCTTGTACATAAGGAAGGTTATACAATAGTTTCACATATAACCATGTGAGCAATAATTAATGACTGCCTGAAAAATAACAGAGATTGATTAAGATTTGTAAAGGAAATCCTGTAAACACATGAAATATTTACAGATAATGTACAGTTTAAAAGCATTGATTTTCCTTCTGAAAAAAAAAATCAATTAGTACTGATCACCATCTTTGACATGTACTGTGTAAATCACTGCCTAAAAGACATTAATTAGATAGCTCAAAAGAGAATATTAAAGCCAATGATTATCAGATTCTGTTTATTTGCATTTTATCTTTGTCTGAATGGAAAGAAAGAAATTTGGCATATTAAGTGAGTGTACTATTTTGTCATATAAACCTTCACAGGCTTCAACGTCATTACCACTCATAAAAATTCACTGTTGCTCCTTGATGGATCAGTCATGGCTGATTTACAAGTACAAAATTTTAATGTAAAGAATTTTTAACTTTTTGCATGAAGGCACTTTACTCGCGAACCACTGCACCCAGAATCAGTTTTTGTAAAAAAAAAAAAATAAATCATAATTTCCACAGGAACAGATCCAATAGCACTTCTGTCCTTACATGGTGAAACCTACACGTGTCAGACAGCGCTACCTTGGTTACCGAATTTGCAATCTACGCCGCGGGAGATTAGCGAGTGATCATGTGTCAAGTAACAATGTATAATTATATGACCCCTAATTTGCAAAACCTTTTAAAACCTTATATGAATGACGCGTCTGCATCTAAAATTACAAGCTGTTGAACTTGTGCATGTTTTATTTCCTGCCGAGAAATGTGTAATGTGAATTAAGTATCAATGCACCAGACGCAAATCTAGCAATTAGATTTTCTAATTTAATAGCTCCAAACTCGAAGTAATTTACTACAAAAATAAACATTGCATAGCGGGGCCGAAAAAAATCAAATAACAGCCGTATTATAGTGCGGTTGGCATGTGATGCTACGTCAAACTGCTATTTTTGTATCTACTTTTACTTTGACAAGCATTTCATAAACAAACCACGGGTACATTTCTAAATGAAATAGACTGTTTTGTTTCCACGCATACCTATGTTTATCGTTAATGGAGCCTCTATAATACACACGAAAGCTGCAGGTTAGTACTGCCGCATGCATACAACTACGGATCAGATCGAACGGCTGTGGTGTCTTTTTTGGCGACAATGCGTACAATTAAAATTATCGTGGGGCACAGTTTGTTCATTGGGACTTAAATTCGTGGTTGAGTCCAACCACGAAATCCACGAAAATTAATCCCCCACGAATATTAATGATTTCACAGTATCCTTTCCACACCAATTCTATAATGTAATAAAACGTATTAGCATCTGATAGCCCTTTCATGTTTCCATAGAGTCAACATTTATTACACAAAATTCATTTTGAAAATATTTCTGAAATGTCTAGGTCTGCAGCTCTCAAATACAGAAATATCTTACATCCGAGGCATATACTGACCCTTTCAGACAACATCAAAAAGGACCTTTTGAGCGATTTTGACGAAGTTTCAGAAATCTCTATGTACCCTTGCTCTGTTAGGGACCCCTGTGGGATTTGTGTTTATTCTGAGTTGAAATATGTTCTTGTAGATGAAAAGCTGACATGTCATGCTAAAGCCTAGGTATTTTCGAACCGTTAGAAAATGCTGAAAATTGAGTCCACATTAGCCAAAAAAAGAAGAAAAAAAAAAAAGAAGTCCACGCACAGACAATTTGAAGGGGTGACCCCTGCCTGTGACCCCTGACCAATGCAAAGGCTACTTTCGTTTTCAAGTTTAGCCTGTCTACTTTCATTTTCTTATTTTCTTTACTTCTGGAAATAGCTAAAAGTGGAGTGATGTCATTTTCTGTGTTGTCAAAAACATACCTATGCCTTGAGAGATTGCATAAAAATGTACCCAGTACTAAAATACCATTGAACCTATCTTAGTGACCACCTGTATTATATAGCCACTTATATTTATTGACTTTCACATACTATAAATACAAAAGTATCACGTAATTTACAAGCAAGTCATGGTTCAACCTTACAGAGTTCACAAAACTGATTACAGTTCAGACTTTACAAAGAGGTTATGGTTCAGAGTGTGTCACACTCTCACAGAGGTTATAGATCAGATTGTTCAGCAGAATTCACAAAACTGGTTACAGTTCAGAGTGGTTATGGTTCAAAGTGTGTCGTACACTTCACAGAGGTTATGGATCAGATTGTTCAGCAGAATTCATAAAACTGGTTACAGTTCAGATTCTGCAGAATGGTTATAGTTTAATGTTTAATGTTGATCACACTATCTGATTGTTCATAAAATTGACTATAGGAGTATTTGCAGACTGGTTATGAGTCATTTTTTATAGCATATTCATACACTGGTTATGATCAAGCAGTATGTTCTGGTTATGATCAAAAGTCATGTACTGATTATGAAAGCAGAGTTTGCAGTCTTGCGTATAATTAAAATGCTTAATATAACATACACTATTGACTGTTTATAGCTCAGATTGTGTGTTAGTTTTGAAAGATTATTGTTGTTTAACACTTCCACCTATTGATAATGATGTCATTGGCTATTGAGCAAAATATTTTGGTTCTGATTTATACTCTTGAGCAACATTCATGGCTATATTGTGATTCATATCGTTGTGCATTATTCATGGACTTGTTACAGAGTTTCTAGCACTGTTTGAACGACTTCTTTCATAAAATTCTTTAGTTTTAACAGCACTATGAGTATCTACAAAGGCATCTATCTTTTTGCGTAGATTAGCATGGATTTTCTTAAATGTTTCACTGCCTTCAGTTTTTTCAACAATTGTTCTTCCAAACTCTGCAGTCCTAGTGTCAAAGTCTCTTTCTAAAGAGTTCATCACCTTTCTTTCGTGCACCATATCATTTATAGCATAATTGATTCTAGATGTTCTTGATACTTTCTTCTTCTTTTTCCCATCTTTTGCCTTAGACTTTGATGTCTCGGAATTGGAGTAAAGTGTTGTGATACGTCCGTAGCTTGTTTTACTGGCACCTTGAGAGCTTGGATTTCTTTCTTCTTGCACTTGACCTTTCCCATTTTTGTCAACATCAAATTGAAGCCTGAGATTACTTCTGTCTGATTTCTCAGTGCTTTCAGATGATGTGCTTTTATCTTTAATATTTTTTTCTGAAAATCCTATATTTAATTCATTGTTTAAATTATTTGTTTCAGGTTCTGTTGCATTTTGTTGTGCAGTATCAATATGGCAAGCATCTGCAGTGTTATTATTGTTTGTATGTAAAGCTCCTTCATCTATACACAGGCTTTCTAAATTTTCCACTAGATCAACAGTATCCTCACTATTTTCAGCTTCATCATCAGCCTCATGGCCATTTACTACTTTTGTTTCCTTTTCAGGTTTAACCTTATCTTTATTGTCAGTTACTTTCTTTCTATCATATCTTAGTTTGTTTGCTCTAGCTTTTTGCATAGCATCTAGATCATCTGGTATTGGGTGGTTCTCTTTGATAATCTGTGGTCTGTACCTGCATGTTAATTTACAGTCATCAATCGAGATCACATTAAGCATTCGATTTGACCATGACCTTGACACAATTTGTGGCTGCATGACCTCTGTATCGATATGGCTGTGACCGTGATATTCAGGGTCGCTTACTTTTAAACTGTCAGTATTTTCTATTACAGTTATAGTTTCAGATTCAGTGTCAGCTCTTAGTGAGCCATTCATTTCACTGACACCATTTTCGAATAGCTCGGGTTTTAGTTCATTGGCTTTTCCACTTTTCATAGACTTTCTTGTAGTCGCAGAGTAAAGATCTTTCCTTTGAGCTGAATAGTGCATTTGCGAATCTATTAGGTTATTATTTACAGTATGAACATCAGTTCCAAAAAATTGTCTCCTTGGTGCTGATGGTAGCCTGGTAACAGCAGTTACAGGCCTCTGACGCTGCGGATATAGAGCAGACTTACTACGGCTTGGCTCATTTTTATCTACCTTCATATTGTATTTTGTTACATCAATTTTCATAAAACTGCCAGATTTAGGTCTGCAAGCTCTGTTTGGTCTGTAGTACCTATTAACCTGCCTTGTCCAGTATTCAATATGGGCCAATTTTTTCACAGGCAGGAACACCTCCCCATCTTTCACAGTACTTAAAATGTTTGCATGTTTGCTAGCAAGTGTTGAGAGTTTCTGTGCCTCACTCCAGTCGTGGAGTTGAGTGTGGAAGTCAAGGGCTTTCTGATTCATTCTAGCTCCAAGGTATGTATCAGAGGAGATCCCTGGATCTTCTTGAAGAAATTCCTTCATGATTTCTAGCACTTCTACTTCCCTTATAATGGACAAATCTGAAATGAAAAATGATGTACAGTATTATTGGATTAAAGCTATTCAAGATAAAAGATTTTTAGTTATTCTTACACAAAAAAAAATGTTGTCTAAAACAAAAGGAAAAGAAAGTAATATACATGTACATTATTAAATAGGTGTAGATCTTATGTCTTGAAAATAGTTGAAGTTATCGTACATTAACTGAATTAGATGATTCCTTTTTGGTATTCTAAGTATAGGTTACTAATTAAGAGCAAATTCATTTTTGAAATTCAGTCTGAGCCTGGTAATCTCTGTTTGAGTTGGCATTGATCAATATTAAAATGATTATATTTATATAGTAAAATGTTTTTAAGGTTATCTCCACTTTGTTGATGATATAATGCTAAATTACCTCCTACATAAACCACAAAATAATCATGATCAATGTGAACCCTAATGACAGGTTTGATTTGATAAACTTATTTCATGCAGTCAGTTGGTATTAAATTCCAACATTTTAGTGGACCAAGATCATTACTCTGATAGAGTCCAATACATTATACCGGCCTAATCAATTATATCTCTCTGTATATTGAATTTTGATACTACTTTGTTCATTTAAAGTTCAAGTGGCTATGATTTTGTCTTTAGGTTTTAGATTTTGTCTGCAGATATTAGTTTATTACATTGAACTTTATTGTAATTATGTAATCCTGTTTATTTCACAGGCTTTTAAATATTCAGTTAATTAACAAAAAGGAGAAGATCTGAGGAGACAAGGACTTGTGAACTTACAATCATAATTTTCAGTATAAAAAAATCCATTATGAATAAGGTTTATTACACAAAGTTTCAAACATCATTATGATAATCCAAGTTGATAGCACTACCAGTGAAAATGAATTTAAATTTCACACAATCATTCACTGTGATGATCTGACATGCAGTACTCAAGTTCCATAACTCTGATTTGTTGTTGTTGTTTTTTTTTCATAAAGTTATGGCTCTTTTTGACATTTGGTATTCTTTCATGAATTTTGTTTTGTGACACAGCTTTTGAATAAGTGTAAAAGTCTTTCAAACCGAGGCCACTTGGTCCAAGGTCATAGTCACCCTTGGAGGTCAAATGTCAAGTGGCTTACATTCATTTCAGCCCCATATCTTTTAAACGGTTAAGAAGATTTTCATTAAATTAGCATGATGTAGTACCTCAAGACCACCTGCAGTACACTTGCCCAGTAAACTTAATCTAAAGTCAAGGTCACACCTAGAGGTCAAAGATATAATAGCTCAAATTTCTGTCTGCTTTATAGTTTCTTAACCACTGGAAGGATTTCCATGAAACTAGAGTCATTTGTTAGCCTCATCCAGACACCATGCAATGTGACAAAATCCACAGCACTGAATCCAAGGTCAAGGTCAAGGTCACACTGGAAGGTCAAAGGTCATTATCACAACATTTAACTTTCCCTGCAGGTGGTATTAATCACCTTTAGTTATAGCTCTAGCTGAATTGTTGAAAATTTGTTAGTAAATATCCCATGTTACCTTTTATGGGAAAATGCAAGTGCATAATCGTAGAAGCTCTGCTTTTCAAAGATTTCTCATTTACATAAAATTGCATGAAATAAAGTATAGTATATTGGTGACGTATTATGCAGATTTGCAAGATTTACCTTATCATCTAGAGATTAAGAAATCAAAGTTTTTTTATATAATAGCATTGAACTCCTTAATCGCAGTCCATCTAAGGTGTAGGTTTGATTTGGCATGTAATCTTTATTCGACAAATTAATGCAAAATTCTAATCTCTTTATTACTTTTGACGTAATTAATTTTGAAAGGATGATATCTTAGAGTCTCCAGTCACATTTAAATGCATGAATTGATTTGCCATACAGACCTATGATAGTGAAAATTATTTATTTATTTTCAAAAGCCGATCACGAGTCTAAAACGGTTGTAATGTACCAATATGCAATGAAATTGATAACATCAAGGATTAAAGCTTTTTTTGCATGAAATATAATCGTAGATGTAAATAATAAAATTATTGCTTCAAGTGATTTTGCCTTTGCAACCAGTGCAGACCAAGATCATGCTGTGCCTAGTTACCGCATATCAGTGGCTCAAAGAGCCAGATGATAGATACTTTTTCTTGCATGCTGAAATCTTCATTATAAAGAAGAAATACAGTAAAACAAATGCTTTTCCTTAAAGCACAACTTTAAGCAGCATATGAATTTTTGCATTCATTCATAAATTAAAGCACGTTAGTCATCTTACACCCTAACATGTAAGATGAGTTTTCCTAGCAATGGCAAAAACATGGGAAAATCATGATCGGTATGAGGGAATGAATATTGAATAATATGCAAATATGTAGCTGAACTGTACACAGATACATGAAATTTAATCAAATCAAGAATTTGATTATAAAAAAATTAAATGCCCTGTTTAACTTAAGTGAGTTGTTAGGAAAAAAATATTCTAATATATATTGCAATTTACTTGTAATATCCTGACTACATCATGGGTCAGAATAGCAGAGACAGACAAAATAAGGCTATTATAAATTATGCGTCTTAAATTGGGCTATATTAATCAGAAGTAAGTTTCATAGGGAAAAGGAAAAAGGTAATGTTCTGTATTTTATCATTAATAATTCAGTGTTTACCATCAGGAGCGATGTCGGTTGACATGTTTCCAGTTTTATTGGTCGGCTCCCTGTGTATTGACTAATCCAGCCTAGAATTCCTGAAGTACCAGCATTAACTAAGCCAGAATAGACACTAAATCCTGTCTGAATTGTCACATATTGTTCATTGTTATTGTATCTTCCAGGGGTAAAACAAATAATAAAAATATACACACTCTAAATCAGCTATCCTTCAGTTTGGCAACTTTTGAAATTTAAAGTGTCTCTTTTGTTACTAGTTGTGTCTCTCTGTTAAAAACGTATACCCCAAGGAGTGTGTTTCTAAAATAAACGCTAATCTAATCATGCTTATTTAAATGTTAATCTGATAATCTTTGATTATGAAAGTTTATGGCGTATTATATAAGCCAAGAATCAGATTACGATCTAGTTTTTTCTCTTTTTTTTTTGTTAAAATATATTTTACATTCTTTCTAAGTTGCAGTGATTTGTAAATTCTTCTATATCATTATGTAACATTTTGCATTACATTCACATTTAAGTATCAAGAGATACTGGATTAAAATGTCGCGGTTCAGTCTGTAGAAGTAAATAGGGTATATGCAAGGTTGGGTAATATCAGTTAATCAGTACAAAAAAGGCCTGAGCATTGATAATCACGATAGAAACATACCCCATAGTAATCAGGGACTTTAACTTAGGGGTGCAGAAGTCACCCACATATAAATATGTAAACCAAGGCTGGTACTGGACTGTTCAAATTGGCTGAGTTCTTAGACAGATTGTTCTTGGAATAACAGTGTTTAACAGAACAGTTGAACCTGTCTTAGCACCCACCTGTGTTAAGCAGCAACTTGACGTAAGCAGTCAGTTAGCCAGCTTCCCACATTAACATTTTGTTCTTTTATCAGTTTGTATTAAGCAGCTACCTGCTTTTAGCAGTCAAACTGTTGTTGCTCTCTTAGGTGGCTGCTTATCACAGGTTGGAATGTATTAAGCCTTTCAACCATTGTAATTATAGAGGGAATAAGATGAAGTTTCCCAACAAAAGATACATAACTCTTCGGACAACAACAAATACATTGCTTCTTGTAGTGCCTATTACTCTAAATATATAAAGTTGTGACTTAAGGATATGAAGAAAGCATTTTCTTTAATACACTGATATTAAACTTACTGCCTTATCTTCTGGGAAGGGCTTTAATTCTGTCAGCTTTTATGATTTAATGTCTTTTTGTTACATTTTCTATACATATTTAAGACATTTCATCTTTTGCCCTTTTCCTCTATTTAACAATATAGCTTAGACTCTGGTATATTATCCATTTAAACCATTTCATTTAAGAATTTTAATTTTGTGTGATTTTGCTTTTATTTAGATATGAATGGTAGCATAGTGCTGCAAAAATGTCTTAGAGCTAGTAAATCTCTGTTCAAATAATTGACAAATATTTAAAGTTTTATATAAATGTACATTTACTTATATGTTTACAAATCATTTTAGTTGTCATGGTTAATTTCTATGAAAGATTTAGTTGCCTTTTACATTTCTATTATTTTGTCTTGATTTCCATAAAGTAAACTTTTTGTCTGATTTTGTAAATTATAGATTCATTTGATCGGGCGTATTGTAAGTTTTGGTGTTAAATTCAGATTTGCGCTCTATGCATTTTTAAACTTGGGCTCTTGCCACTAATATGCTTTAAAGTTATTGCTTTTGAACATATTGGCATCTTATTTAAATTTGAAACAACCTAAAACACACAGTAATTTGTAAATGTTGTTATACCCAAACAAAAGTCAATGATGCGGCCAATGCCTTGTGAAAGTTTGTAACTTGACCATTGAAGCATTTTTCGAGCTTAAAGTTGCAGGCATTGTAATTGATGCTTGCAGTGCTCACATTAGAAATTTAGTTTGCCGATTAAGTCTTGCTGTTGGTCACAAGCATGCAAGCGGACAGTTTGCCCATCTTAATTACTAAATTTTAAAAGATTGCGACGTTAGCTTGCGATGCTCCTAGAAATTATTTGCAAAACTCCTTTAGTTCATTCATGATCGTATAAAAGGGAGGTAATATATTTAACCAATATTAATTTTTATATGCAAAATACGTTGTTTTAAAAAATTTGTCCCTGATTCTTAAGTCTTTATCTACTGATCACTACAAATACATTTTGTATTGTTTCATGAAGGTGCCGAAGTTTTATAAACTGTGCAGTTTGTCAAATTAAAGGAAGTACATATATAATTAAATTTTTGACTCTCATGTTATTTAAACTGTCTCACACACCTAAATAAGGTTGAGGAAGATAGTGTATGTTGCAAGCTTGTGGGATCATAACAAGGTTGCAAGAGACTCGCAAGTGTTTTTGTCCACACCCATGTAAGTGTGGGTAAGCTTGGAAGATTGTGCAAGCTTGCAATCTTATTATGATTGTGCAAACTTGCAAAGTCACAATTAAGATCGCTAGGGTTCCAATCGCAAGCGTGTGCAACCTTACAAGCTTGCAAGATTTTAAATAGGTTGTAGAAAGCACACCAATGAGTTCGCGCAAGCTTAGATAATGGTTGCGATGCTTCCAATCGCAATTTTGCTGCATACTGAAACAAGTTTGCTGCACACTTGTTATAATGCAAGTTTAATTAAGCTTGCCATTTTGGTTTGGGTTTGCTTTCACTGTAGTCTCATTTATATAGGTTTGGTCCTTGACCCCAGCTAAAACAATTTAAGTGTTTTTTTAGTCACTGAGTGGAGAGTGAAAACCAGAAAGCATTAGAAGAGAATATGCACCTTATTTCACATTGTCCGTTTGTTGCTTGTCCTTTCTTCAGCCCTCAGTCTGGTACATACATGTATAGGGCAATTTATTCGGATTTAAGAAAGGGGCAATCTGGAAAATTATTATAGACTGTTCTAATTTTGTTGCTACATGAATGTGCAGGTGCTATTGTAACAAAACCATGTTGTGTTAGAAGATTTTCAGTTGCTCAGCAAATGGCTTGTCATGCATTTCTTCTGGACATTAAAAAAAACTGCCTACATTTAGAATGTATATTTGCCACCGGATGTATTTTCCGCTACTATTTGCTTATCTTAAGTATTATTACATATCATGTTGAAATGGAATATCTACCTTGAAGTGGAATATTGTTTGTAAAGATTTTTGAAATGCTATTAAAGGTGTCTATTTCACTGTAATCATATACTTACACGCCATAAATCTTCACCTTAAATGCCTTTACGTCATGCCAGTTTAAAGGACCCTTTATAATTCATTCGCATTTAATATTAAGTTATGTTCATCTGATTGTTGGGCTGGATCTTTTTTCTTTCACTTGATAATTAGAATGGAATAAGTAGTTTTGAAATTTAAAATGAATCTAGTAAAAAAAATGTGCATACTCCTGAGGAAACTATTATATCCTATTTACAAAATTGTAGAAACTTGATATATTGTAGGCCTACATTTTACAATTAAGCCTATGCAGACTCATAAAAGCTTTTAAATTATGTATTTGAAGTTTTGTCATATGAATATAATGTATGAAAACCCATGAGATTGACCCTACTTTTTCTTTTCTTTTGTTAATTAGTTATTTGTATGCAGAAACTTTCAGTGTAAGACACTGCTTCTCTCCAGAGTTGTAAAATGAAAATGATTTGATTTTCTCACAAAAAAGTTAATAAATTGTAAAAATTGGATTATACTTATCTTGATTTTTTATAGAAAAAAATTAGTCAATAAAAGCCTTACCTTCTTTGTTTATTTATCCACTTAACCTGATTGAAACAATCCATTTTGCTGTTGATTTGCTCACTTAAATATTTAATATTTCAAGTCTTAGTGAGTTCTTTTTTTTCTCACTGTAATTACTATCGTGTAATATTAATTAAATATCTTCTCTTATTTTCTTTCTACCAAACACCCTTTCCCTGATCCAAAGAATTTAAGTATAATGTTAAATGGAAAGTGTTCCTCATATCAAACTGAAGCGTTCATTCAAAATTGATCAACTGATTGGACTAGATGTACCATGACCTTTTTATTTCATAAAAAAATGTGGATGTGAATATGGCATAAGTCTGCATTTAGGGGTTAATTCAGTGTATTTTGTATCACCTAAGTGTAATTTGCCACCAAAACCACTTTATTTGGTGGGATTAGGTGCATTGGTGAAATATCAAATCGTGAGTTTTTTATGTGGTATGAAATGACTAAATTGGTGGAAGTAGGGTCATCAGTTTTTGCTCATGGTGGAAAGGGTAGAGCTTTAGGAATTTAGGTATTAGCTTATTTCTTGTTTTTAGTAAAAAAAAACTTAGCTATTTGTGTGATGTTGATTTTAAAAAGATGAATACATAAGACATTGGGATTACTGTTGAAAATAGCTCCTGACAAGACTCAGGTTGGCTATGATGTGATCATCACAGTACTCTCAAATTTTACTTTGACACGAACCCCTGCTAAAACTGCACATTGTCAATCACTCGAAACACAAATGTTCCCGTGCACCACATAATTATTCAAGAACTTGTCAAGCAGAATCTTGGTTCCATGTGCAACGAAGGAAAAATTTAGAATTACTTCCCTTTAAACAATCCAATAATATTGGCTTGAACATGCTAGTAGGACTCTTACCAAGTTTGAAATCTGACCCGGATTCTAGTTATTGGCAAAAGCGGTTCTATGATTTGTAATGGAAACCTTTAAAAATTACTGACTCAAAAATCAGAAGCCCTAGGTAGATATTTATGTAGCATTCTATGGGCCTCTCAAAGTTTTCAATAACATCCGCGATCAACTGTTTCCAGTTATGTACTTGAATCTTGCAAACTAATAAAAAAATAACCAGGAGGACTGAGCTATATTTGCAACATTCCATTCACAAAATTTCATGATCTGAGCCCAAGGTACTTAGAGTTTTATCATCTGGAAAACTGTTTAAACTGTTCCAGGTCGCTGTGATTTTGACCTTTGACCTACTGGCCTCCAAGTCAATATGGGTCACTGCTGGTCATGACCAACCTACATATAAAGTTTCATGATCTTAGGCCCAAGCATTCTTGAGTTATCATCCGGAAACCAATTGGTCAACATACCAAATGACCGACAGACTGACCAACATCTGCAAAACAGTATACCCAGGCTCCTTCTTCAAAGGGTTTCATTAAAATGAGAATAAATTATGCTGACTCTAGCTGGACAAAAATAATATTCAAAATGGTATACAGAAAATTTGAATTTTCCTTCTTTTGTGAGACAGAATATTTATTGCTTATTATAGCTTTGCATTATATTCAATGAAAGACAGAAAAGGTGGAAAATAGGTGGCAGCTAGTGGAAAATTGGCTGTACTAGTGAATCTGAAAAGATCATTTTTAAATGTGTCTGCAGTGTATTATTTCTGCATGAGTGAAAGTTGGTTAAGATAAGATTAATGATAGATCAAGTTACAAGCTCCCACACAAATGTATAGAAACAACCCCAGGTGGAATTTGGGTCAGTTAAGATTTATATTATGCAGGCAAACATCGGTCAGATGCAAAGAAATAGTTCTTGCCTATTCTCTTCATGAATTGAAAAAAAAGAAGTGTTTATAAAAAGGATGTTTTTACAATAGCTTTTCAACTTAAGGATTTGACACCTTCTTTAGTGACCAGGAAAGTACATGTGTGGAATCAATTTATCTGTGTAGTAATACCAAATTTGAAATCTGGCATTTGATGAGTCCGCCTGGGAGAAACTGGAAACACATTGTGAGAGGTAACAATATTATACTGTTTATTTTTTTTTTTAAATTTTTACTGTCTTTAACATTGTCTTAATTACTTACTCTTAACAAATACTTGGGAAATTTTAAAAACATTTACCAAACTGTTTTGAAATTAAAGTCAACAAATCTCCTTTTATGTCTTAGGAAGTTTGGCAGATGGATAAATCCCAGATATATTTTCTTGAATATAGCTCAATATGTTTATAACACTGTTGTAAAATTGTATCATTTTGTAATTATTTACATTATTAATTAGCACTTAGGATACAATATGTACTTTAAACTGTTCATACCAGGTACCTTCTGGGAAAAAAGTGCAACTTTGTGACATGATATGCCTGCCTGACTGTATATACCTGAGCAGCATACAGCTTATTACTGCATAAAAGAAACATTATCAAGATAATTTTGAATCAGGTAAATATTATATGTTTTATAAAAGCTTATGTTTAAATAACCCTTAATTTTTAAAGAAATACACCAATTAATAGAAATTCCTGGCATATTATACGATAAATATTAATTATAAATGTGATGAAAAACCCAAGTGTCAAAGGCGGAGGGATATTATTTTTGGCATTGTCCTTTCTTTTTTATCTGTCCGTCGGATTAACTGAAAATGCTTGTAATTCATGTAATTGGAAAAATATTTTTATAGCTTTGTCTATATAATCACTTAACCTCATGTAATTATGATAAGCTCATTAACACTGCTCAACACTGCTCAATTATTTACCTACTAAGTAAAAGAAGTATTTCCCCTTGATCTGGTAAAAAATAGGGATTTTTCCTGCATCTATTGATGGACCTTACAAAAATATAGATCACTACAGGACAGCATAACCTACATAACAAGTAATCCATTGATAAATATTCATGAAATTTGACACAAGGTGAAAATCACCTTAGAGCAATGGTGCTTCCACATCTTTCATCAATTCTCAAGTTCTTGTTACTGATTCAAGATGCATTATATTTCCACAAAACAATGTAACCGTTTGAGTGAATAGAATTTTTTCTACAATGTAGATTTTGATGAAACTTCTTACAGTTATAATAAAGATGTTGCATATTACTGCGAAATCATTTTTATTCGCGTAGGACGAATTTTCGCGTATTTCGCGCTAGAACCGATGCATGAATTTAAGACCGCGCTGTTATTATTTTTTAATTTATTTTTTCATTTATAAATTGAAAATGTGTGAATTAAAGCCCGCGTGAAACAGTCCTTTTTACGTTTGCTTGAAATTTCATGCCAGCGAATTTAAATGATTTCACAGTATTTGACATAGATTAAGTTTGTAGAGTTCTTTGTTATGTCAGTGAGTTCAGTTTTGTCTTTCGATTTCATATATTTTCTAGAGGAATTTACAGTTTTCTGCAAAATTATTCAGAATGTTAGAAAAATTTAAAAATCTATTAATAGATGACATTGTATGTTTGCTGTTACAGATTTTGTGCTGGAAAAATGGCCTTACACCAAAGGAGTGAAATTTGGAGAGTCATTCACCATCTACTTAAGCCATCCTGGAATATGAAAAAATAAGACTGCATTGACAACATCCTGATCCTCGCATTCAGATCTTTTTTTGATTTCTTGTGAAGAGTCTTTGATTTTTCATAAAAATAAAAAATATATTAATTTATTTGATTTTTGCTTACTACTGAGTTTTTCAGATTCAGCAGGTGCAGCCAATTTCCACTAGTTGCCACGTATTTTCCTACTATTGCCAGCTATTTGGTGGCATTTAGTGGAAAATAGGACTGCCACCATAGTGGCGTTTTGGTGTGAAATTTTGTCTGCTTACTGCCACCTGTTAGTGACGTTTAGTGGAAAATATTTTTACACCATAATGGTGGCATTTTAGTGGTAATTTGTCTAAATACTCCACTTACTGCCACCATGAAGGTGGTTATTGGTGGAATTAAGTGGCAAACAAATTTTCCACCATAATGGTGGCATATTGGTGTTAAACTGTCTAAATACTCCACTTATTGCCACCCAAAGGTGTACACAAGTGGAAAGAGGTGGAATTTAGTGGAAAACAGGTTTGCCACTGTCCTGTTCATTTTTTCACCATTTTGGTGGCATTTTAGGTGGCATTT
This sequence comes from Mercenaria mercenaria, assembly GCF_021730395.1. NCBI lineage: Eukaryota > Metazoa > Mollusca > Bivalvia > Venerida > Veneridae > Mercenaria > Mercenaria mercenaria. The sequence goes on from NC_069362.1 coordinate 69,242,323, forward strand.
TGGTGGAAAATTGTCTAAATACTCCACCATTGAAAAGGGTGGCATTATAGTGGCAAATCTAGGGACGGGCGACTGATGGTACACAACCGTTTAAAAGATGATCAGTAAAATAAATGCGATCCTTCTGGTATAAGAGCTCTATCAACGTGATTACTTAGTGTACATAATCGTATCAATAGATAGTTACGTTTGTGCCACACAAATCATTAATTATGTCACGATATGGCATGCTTGGGAAATATACAAATCGTGAAGTATATTGGCATGCAAATAGACAAAATTTGATCAGTGGACAGGTAGCGTCAGTCAGGATATTTGCAACTCATGGTTATGACAAAGGTTACGAGCTCTTAGAACATTATGATTTATGTAGCTTATCTTTGTTTTTAGCTCAACTATTCAAAGAAAAGTCTAGCTATTCTGCTCACCCTGGCGTCGGCATCGGCGTCACACCTTGGTTAAAGTTTTGCATGCAAGTACATATAGCTATTACTTTAGGGCATATAGCTTTGAAACTTATTTTTAGCTCACCTGAGCAAAAGACTCAGGGTGAGCTATTGTGATCACTCACCGTCCGTCGTCCGTAAACTTTTACTTTAAACGACATCTCCTCATAAACCGCTAGGCCAATTTCATCCAAACTTTACAGGAATGTTCCTTGGGTGAAGCTCTACAAAAATTATTCAAAGCAGAACTCTTGTTGCCATTGCAACAGAAAGGAAAAACTTTAAAAATCTTCTTTCAAAAACCAGAAGCCCTAGAGCTTAGATATTTGCTGTGAAACATTGCCTAGTGGACCTCTACCAAGTTTGTTCAAATCATGACCCCGGGATCAAAATTGACCCCGCCCAAGGGGTCATATGATTTTACATAGGAAAATCTTAAAAAATCTTCTTCTCAAAAACCAGAAGCCCTAGAGCTTAGATATTTGACATGTAGCATTGCTAGTGGACCTCTACTAAAGTTGTTCAAATCATGATCCCGCGGTCACTTGATTTTACACAGATTTCTATAGGAAAATCTTCAAAATTAAAAAAAAAAATAAACCAGAAGGCCTAGAGCTTAGATATTTGACATGTAGCATTGCCTAGTGGACCTCTACAAAATTTGTTCAAATCATGACCCCGCCCCAGGGGTCTCTTGATTTTACATAGGAAAATCTTCAAAAATTTTCTAAAAATAAACCAGAAGGCCTAGAGCTTAGATATTTAACATGTAGCATTGCCTAATAGACTTCTACAAAATTTATTCAAATCGTGACCCCCGGGATCAAATTGACCCCACCCCATGGGGTTACTTGATTGTACATAGAAAAATCTTCAAAATTTTCTAAAAATAAGAGCTTAGATATTTGACATGTAGCATTGCCTAGTGGACCTCTACAAAATTTGTTCAAATCTTGATCCCCCAGGGTTAAATTGACCCAGCTCCCAGGGGTTACTTGATTGTACATAGGGAAATCTTCATAAATTTGCTAAACATAAACCAGAAGGCCTAGATCTTAGATATTTGACATGTAACATTGCCTAGTAGACTTCTACAAACTTTGTTCAAATCATGACCCCCAGGGTAAAATTGGCCCCGCCCGAGGGGTTACTTGATTGTACATAGAAAAATCTTCCAAAAAATGTCTAAAAATCATCAGTTTGACATTTGAAACATGTAGCTCATATTACTCAGGTGAGCGATCCAGGGTCATCATGACCCGCTTGTTTGTTTTTCTAGGTCTATTACCAACCTCACTGGGTCAGCATAACTCTGACATGTATTTTGGGCAAATTATGCCCCCATTTGGACTTAGAAAATCCTGGTTAAAGTTTTGCATGCAAGTTACTATCTCTAAAACTAATGCAGATACAGGATTGAAACTTTATAAATATTTTAACATTTAGGGTAATATTCCTGCTCCTGGGACAACAATTCGAATAGTCGAGCATTGGCTGTCTTATGAACAGCTCTTGTTAGTTTTGCTCTCAGATTTTTCCGTTTTAATGCATAGAACTAAAAACAAGAAAGCAATAATTGTCAGAATACACAGTAGTGTTACCTTAGTTGAAGTGCTTCTGTTGTATTTGGTTATGCAACATGTAGGATATCATACCAAATCTTTTAACTATGGGACTTAAATTGACTAAAGACTTTGATTGGTGGACCAGTTCATCATTGTTTATAATTAAGCAGTTTATACTTATCTTTTGAGAACACTGTAGAAATTATAATATTATCACCAAGACAAGGGCTGGCATGAAGGTCAACGTCATGTAGGTCCTTTTGTGTCAGGTTTCATTTTGTTGAGAGATTTCAAATTAACTTTCAAGTCACTTCAGTAATTACAGATATGCCTTTGCTGTATCATATTAGACGAGAGTGCATATTGTTCACTTATGTTTTGACCGACCAGTATTCTTACATTCTGTAGCAGTACAGTGATCTGTTCTAATCAGAAATAGAGGATGAATGACTTCAAACACATTGTCTATGGAGAAAGTGTGTACCTCCCCTGTGGATCAAACTTATTGTCTTGTACTCTACAGTAGGACTACATAATGAGCAAAACACAATCATAGGTCTTCACAGGTACATGTAGAGAAATACAACACCTTCACAGCCATATGTAAAGGAGAAGAAACCTCGCGGCCGTATTTAGAGCTGAAGCCATAAATTAACAGTATTTCAGAAAACTTTACATTGCCAGTTCATAGTGGTTAGTATAAGGCATGTGTGACGTTAAAGTTACACACAGCATACACAAAAAACTAGTTTCAAATCAGTAAGAAGAGAATGTTTGAGCCTCTAGACATCAGATCTTAAAACTTTAGGCTGTAGATAAGTCAGTGAGACTGAGCCAGCCGAAGATAAACTATACTGAATGATTAAATTAATATTTCACAGGTCTGCAAGTTTGCTGGGTATTATAAATCAACCAAGTCTGTCAAAAGCCAATTACATACTGGATTTAGAGGCTTAAACTGATCTTTAAACACATTATTTCAATATTTTTATATAACTTTTGTATTTAGTGGCTTAAACCTATCTATAACATTTTGTTTCAATATTTTTACAAAAATTTTCAACTTGTTTAATTTTCAAAATGGCTAAACCCTAGCCAAATGCATACAGTTCAATATCAGAAATAAAGAAAGATACCAGAAAAATAAATGAGCCGTGCCATGAGAAAACCAACATAGTGGGTTTGCGACCAGCATGGATCCAGACCAGCCTGCGCATCCGCGCAGTCTGGTCAGGATCCATGCTGTTCGCTTTCAAAGTCTATTGCAATTAGAGAAACCGTTAGTGAACAGCATGGATCCTGACCAGACTGCGCGGATGCGCAGGCTGGTCTGGATCCATGCTGGTCACAAAGCCACTATGTTGGTTTTCCCGTGGCACGGCTCAAATAAAGTTCAAGTGTTTTGGTTTGGTTTATTTGTGGTCTTCTGTAATGCATATTGATCTGGTTAATTAAACATGTAAAGTTCAGAATATATCTTGTTCATTAAACATTTTGAAATTTACATGAAGTTTAAAGAAGCAGAAGTAAAATTTATACCTTTGTATGGTCTGAAGAAAAATATTTCGTAAATTTATAATCCAAATCACAATTTGTATTAATTATACATTAACAAAAATAAAATGACTTTACCTCCAGAGAGGAAATTAGATACCACTGTATTGTATTTAAATAAGAAAGATTCACACTGACTTAACTTTAACTGATTGATATAATAAAGGTTATAAATTAGGAAAGCGAAATTTGACATATATTGTTGTCAGACTTTTTGTTCTTACTGTATTATAATATATTAAATAGATTGTTATAACATGAAAAGTCAAAGTGCACTGATTTTTTTAGATCATTATAACATGAAAAGTGAAAGTGCACTGATTTTTTTTAGCTTGTCTGTTTGTTTTTTTAATCTCCAAAATATTTATTCCACTTCATTGCTGGCATTGGCGATGGTTAATTACGTTTTTTGTGAAAATATTATTATGCTATAAGTTTGTTAAGGGTTCGATGGATATTTGATGTCATCATCAAATCATTGAAAGAAAAAGTTGTATGACACGAAAATTGAACAGCTTATAAAATAGGTATATTATTCTAAAAACCAATTGTCAATTTATTGATAAATGCTTGAATTCCCGAATAGGGTCCAAATTAAGGGGCCACACTTCTGGACAGTGTTAAGCACCTTTAAAATCTCACCATTGTCAAAGAAATGTTGCGCATCTTCATTTTGAAGCATTTGCAGCACTGTACGAGTGTTGAAATTTCGATTGACAAGGTTAAACATCATTTTCAGGAAGTTTGAAAATTGTTTATTTTCATTTCTTTACAAATGGAATTGTTTTTCAAAGGGGAACAACTTTTTGAAAATAAATAAGAGACAGTACGGAACACAATGGGAAAACATGTATTGAATGACTAGAATATCGATAAAGACGTTGTTCGTTTGTAAAACATTGTAAGAACTTATTTTCATGGTTTATAATTCTCTTTTTATTGATTAATCATTTCTGTTTCATGAAAGTGATTATGCACATTTGCTTACAATAGTTGTTTCCCTTTGATTTGATTGCAAATAGCATTATCTGTCAAAAATGTGTATGGTGGACAAATAGAAAAAAAAAAAAAGTAAATCAATGACAATCTTACATATTTCTTAATTTTAGAACTCTTTGTTCTATTTGTCCGTAATATGCAATATTTCACAGTTTGTCATTTACAAACTTTGAACATGTAATGGCTTTCATGAAACAGACATGATTATGCCATAAAAAAGATATGAACCGTAAATTGATTGTCTCACAATTGTCTTTAAATCGACAACATCTTATAAGATTCTTTCACTGGTTGTAGGTGCAGATGGGAATTTCCGGTCTCGAGGGTAACTGTTTAGGCGGTAACGAGGTTCCTACCGAGTTACCGCCTAAACAGTTACCCGAGAGCCAGATATTCCCATCTGCACCTATAACCAGTGACAGAATATTTTTCTTGCATACCGATATCAAGATATAATAATAAAAATAAAAACAGTCGAACGGCTTTCTTTTTAGAACTATTTCTTATAGCAGCGTATTTAAACAAAGCGCGGGAAATCAACGTCCGTAAACAGGAAAGACGTCATGACGTTTCAAAGACAAATAACAATGCTTAGTTCCGGTTTTGTTTTATCAGTTGCAGCGTAACGTTATGAATTTTTGATAAAATAACGTGTTTTGAATCGAGAAATATACTATCAGGAACAAAGAGGAACTGTCAAGGTACTGGATTTTTATTCCATTTTTCGAAATAAAATATAAATAACTACATAAATCTTCTACATATATGTAGTTCGTAATACGTCATTTAAAGCACGAGAGTCATCTTACACCCCGGGGTGTAAGATGGATTTTTCCAGCACCGGTAAAAATACCGGAAATCCCCGTCTGGTATGCAAGAATTACCAATAAACTCTGTCCAATACATGTTTAAACGCATTGTCCCATACTGCTCCAAAGATCAAATATTAACAAGAAGTTATTCCCCTTTAAAATAGAATTCCCTTTGTAAAGAAATATAAACAATCAATTTTCAAAATTTCTAGAAAAGATGATCACTCCTATTATTCGAAATTTCAGTACTCATACATTGTTGCAAATGCATCAAAACAAAGATGTGCAACATTTCTTTGAAAATGGTTAGATTTTAAAGGCTCTGAACTGTCTAGAAGTGAGGCCCCTTATCGTGGTCCCTTTCCAGGAATTCAAGCATCTATCATTAAATTAGACATAGCACTAGAATTTTAGAATAATGTACTTATTTAATAAGCTGTGCAATTTTCATGTAAAACAACTATTTCTTTCTATGATTTTATGATGTTCCAATTTCAAGATGTCAAATATTCATCGAATCCTTAATCATTATTAGGTAAGTATTCATATAGCCAGAACTCTTTCTTTGTTTTTCAGAACTACATATGTACCTCTTAAATTGATATTTCTTGGGTAAAATGTTTGTTTGGGTCCACTTTATGTACACTAGCTTATTATCGTTAACTTTATAATTAAGACTAAGAACCACAACTCTCTATTGAATTATGGTCCTTTTAGTTAGTTGGTATTTCTTGGTTAAAGTGTTCCAGTACTTTCCTTGAAAACTATGAGAGCTATATAGCTTTGAAACTGAAATTGTGCAATTGTTTTTCATCATTAGATAGGCAAGCATGTCAAGAACCACAACTCTAACTTGCATTTTATTCAAATATTCAAATAATGGCCCTTTTTGTACTAAGAAAATAAAATGAAATTTCTTGGTTGACATTTTAGGTACTCTCTTCATAAATACTGTAAGAGCTATAGGTTTGAAACCTTGTACACTTCTTTATTATCTTTAGATGACTAATTAGGCCAGGAACCGTAACTCTAGCTTGGAATATTGCCTAATCTTAGACCCTTATCAAACGATAATTGGCACCTACAGGCAGTGTTCTGGGGTATTTTCGCCACTAGATTGTGTCATATATTATAAATCACCTCTGGATCAAATTGCAGTTTCAGTGAATGCATACAAATTTGTGATTTGTAATTAATGCTTTAATAATGTCAAAATAGCTAAAAGGAAATATTGACACACATCGTTTAATGTAGTCACAACATTAAATTATTGTTTTCTGACTTTATATATATCTAAAGACGAAACAGGTTACATTAATTATATTAAATTCAGGTGATTGTAAAAATAGCTTTTAACTCTTAGCCTGCTGGCGGCAAGTGATTCAGCCTTTGCGACCAGTGCAGAGCAAGATCAGCCTGCACATCCGTGCAGTCTGATCATGGTCTGCACTGTTCGCTATTCAGTTAGTAAATTTTCAGTGAACACCCCTTTAAATAATAAATGGTATTGCCCAAATTGAATGATGGACCAGTCCATTTTAGAAATTTAGCAGGCTAAGGGTTAATTATATTATTACAGTTTGAATATATTAGTTGAATTAAGGTACTGACATTTTTTCCTGAAATCAGAAACATTAGCTCTGTCAGATTAAAATGAATATGCAAATCAAGTTTACTGACTAAGTAATCTTTATTTGCAAAGATAATGACATGCCAAAGCAATCAAAACTGAGAACTATTGTTGGTGATAAGTCTTACCTTGCTATAGAATACTTATAGCTGCCTGTATGTAGCTTTGTATGTCATCATTTTTGTCCTGTGTTAGTCTTATATTATGTATTTTTTTTATCAAAATCATTATGAATAGATCATTGCTATGAACTAAACTGTTCTAGCATCTTGTTTTATTAACTCTTCAAATGTCAGCAACATGGCCCGCCTTAGCAACACTTGAAGTTTCAGCATAATTGCCTGCCTTAGCAATGCTTAAAGTTTCAGCAAAATCACCTGCCTTTGCAGCACTTTAAGTTTCAACAATATTTCCTACCTGAGAAACACGTGAAGTGTCAGCAAAATCACCTGCCAGAGCAACACTTAAAACATCAATAACATCTGCTGTCTTAGCAACACTTAAATCATCAGCACTTTATCTTTTCTTAGCAACATCTTTATTAAAGCATCAGCATTTTGTCTTCTCTAAGTAGCACTTAAATCATCAGCACTTTATCTTTTCTTAGCAACATCTTTATTAAAGCATCAGCAGTTTGTCTTCTCTAAACAGTACTTAAATTATCAAAATTTATCTTTTCTTAGCAACATCTTGATTAAAGCATCAGTAGTCTGTATTTTGTCTTCTCTAAGCAACACTTAAATCATCAGCACTGTATCTTTTCTTAGCAACATCTTGATTAAAGCATCAGCATTTTTGTCTTCTCTAAGCAGCACTTAAAGCATTAGCATTTTGTCCTCTCTTAGCAACCATGCATGTTTAATCTCATTCAAAATCCACATGACAATCTGAATAATCTGTAAATCCATAGATTGTCTTTAAATATTTATAATTATGCATTGTTGTACCACCTATACAATGGACATTTAGTCAAAACTTTGTCAATTTTATCTTTCATTTGGACTCCTATCTGATAATCGTTGTAGACATTGTGTACAAAACTTCGGCAAAAATCATTTACCCAATATTTCTATACCCAGCTGTGAAAATTTCATTGTATATGTTCAATTTTTGATTAAAGGTAATCACTTTAATGGTGGTATTTTATTTTGGTAGTTTGGTTTAGAACAGTTATAGTCACTTAATGCATTTTGACCTTAAGGTCAGGGATATTTTAATGGTTTTCCGTGTATGACTTGTTTAATATTGATATTTACAAAACACTGACTTTCATGAATGCAAATTAGTTTTACTTAAAGAATTCGGTAAATTAAAATTCACCATAATTATTGTTTAAAAACATTATTCCCAGTGTTTGCAGAAAATAGGTATTTCAAAAATATGCAAGTTGATTTAACTGACTTCAATAGTGTAAGTTTAATAATAAAATGGATTGCAATAAATGTTGATGTTGGTCATGCAACTTGACTTACAATGGCAGGTTATTGCTGATTAAAATCAAGCTCCATTTTCGATCTCACTATACTCTATATCTAAGAAAGGCTTCTGTAAACATAAACATTGTCATATTCATATAGCTGGTGTTTAATCTGTAGCTTCTACAGTTGATCCCATGTTAGAGTTGTGTTCACAGTGTTGTTGAGACCTAAATAACATAATGATCCTCCACCTTCTCTGTATGTGGGGTAGGTGTGAGTTACTATCCTTCTATTTCATGTGGGGAAGGTTAGAGTTACTATCCTTCTCTTGCATGTGGGGAAGGTTAGAGTAACTATTCTTTTGTTTCCCGTGGGGAAGGTGTTAGTTACTATCCTTCTTTTGCATGTGGGGAAGGTTAGAGTTACTATCCTTCTCCTGCATGTGGGGAAGGTTAGAGTTACTATCATTGTCTTTCATGTGGAGAAGGTTTGAGTAACTATCCTTTTGTTTCACGTGGCAAAGGTGTTAGTTACTATCCTTCTATTGCATGTGGGGAAGGTTAGAGTTACTATCCTCCTCTTTCATATGGGGAAGGTAAGAGTTACTATCCTTCTCTTGCATGTGGGGAAGGTGTGAGTTAATATGTTAATATCGTTCTCTTTCATGTGGGGAAGGTAAGAGTTACTATCCTTCTCTTTCATGTGGGGAAGGTTAGAGTTACTATCATTGTCTTTCATGTGGGGAAGGTTAGAGTTACTATCATTCTCTTGCATGTGGGGAAGGTAAGAGTTACTATCCTTCTCTTGCATGTGGGGAAGGTGTGAGTTAATATGTTAATATCGTTCTCTTTCATGTGGGGAAGGTTAGAGTTACTATCATTCTCTTTCATGTGGAGAAGGTTAGAGTTGTGTTCACAGTGTTGTTGAGACCTAAATAACATTATGATCCTCCACCTTCTCTGTATGTGGGGTAGGTGTGAGTCACTATCCTTCTCTTTCATGTGGGGAAGGTTAGAGTTACTATCCTTCTGTTTCACGTGGGGAAGGTGCTAGTTACTATCCTTCTTTTGCATGTGGGGAAGGTTAGAGTTACTATCCTTCTCTTGCATGTGGGGAAGGTTAGAGTTACAATCCTTCTCTTTCATGTGGGGAAGGTTAGAGTAACTATCCTTTTGTTTCATGTGGGGAAGGTTAGAGTTACAATCCTTCCCTTTCATGTGGGGAAGGTTAGAATTACTATCATTCTCTTTCTTGTGGGGAAGGTTAGAGTTACAATCCTTCTCTTTCATGTGGGGAAGGTTAGAGTTACTATCATTCTCTTTCATGTGGGGAAGGTTAGAGTTACAATCCTTCTCTTTCATGTGGGGAAGGTTAGAGTTACTATCCTTCTCTTGCATGTGGGGAAGGTTAGAGTTACAATTCTTCTCTTTCATGTGGAGAAGGTTAGAGTTACAATCCTTCTTTTTCATGTGGGGAAGGTTAGAGTTACCATCATTCTCTTTCATATGGGGAAGGTTAGAGTTACAATCCTTCTCTTTCATGTGGGGAAGGTTAGAGTTACAATCCTTCTATTTCATGTGGGGAAGGTTAGAGTTACAATCCTTTTCTTTCATGTGCCGAAGGTTAGAGTTACTATCATTCTCTTTCGTGTGGGAAAGGTTAGAGTTACAATCCTTCTCTTTCATGTGGGGAAGGTTAGAGTTTCTATCATTCTCTTTCATATGGGGAAGGTAAGAGTTACAATCCTTCTCTTTCATGTGTGGAAGGTTAGAGTAACTATCCTTTTGTTTCATATGGAGAAGGTTAGAGTAACTATCATTCTCTTTCATGTAGGGAAGGTTAGAGTTACAATCCTTCTCTTTCATGTGGGGAAGGTTAGAGTTACTATTCTTCTGTTTCATGTGGGGAAGGTTAGAGTAACTATCATTCTTTTGCATGTGGGGAAGGTTAGTTACCATTCTTCTGTTTCATGTGGGGAAGGTTAGAGTGACTATCATTCCCTTTCATGTGGGGAAGGTTAGAGTTACTATCATTCTCTTTCATGTGGGGAAGGTTAGAGTTACTATCCTTCTCTTTCATGTGGGGAAGGTTAGAGTTACTATCCTTCTCTTGCATTCGGGGAAGGTTAGAGTTACTATTCTTCTGTTTCATGTGGGGAAGGTTAGAATTACTATCATTCTCTTTCATGTGGGGAAGGTTAGAGTAACTATCCTTTTGTTTCATGTGGGCAAGGTGTTAGTTACTATCCTTCTCTTTCATGTGGGCAAGGTTTAAGTTACTATCCTTCTTTTGCATGTGGGGAAGGTTAGAGTTACAATCCTTCTCTTTCATGTGGGGAAGGTTAGATCGAGTTACTATCATTCTCTTTCATGTGGGGAAAGTGTGAGTTACATTTTGTACTATCCTTCTCTTTCATGTGGAGAAGGTTAGAGTTACAATCCTTCTCTTTCATGTGGGGAAGGTTAGAGTTACTATCATTCTCTTTCATGTGGGGAAGGTGTTAGTTACTATAATTCTCCTTCATGTGGGGAAGGTTAGAGTAACTGTCCTTTTGTTTCATGTGGGGAAGGTTAGAGTTACTATCATTCTCTTTCATGTGGGCAAGATGTCTTTGTTTGTTTATTTGTTTTGGGTTTAATCCCATTTTTCAACAGTATTTTAGTCATGTAACGGCGGGAAGTTAACCTAACCAGTGTTCCTGGATTCTGTACCAGTACAAACCTGTTCTCCGCAAGTAACTGCAAATTTCCCCACATGAATCAGAGGTGGAGGACTAATGATTTCAGACAGAGTGTCGTTTATCAAATAGTCACGGAGAACATACACCCGCCCGAGGATCGAACTCACGACCCCGCAATCTGTAGACCAACGCTCTTACCTACTGAGCTAAGTGGGTGGGCTGGGCAAGGTGTCAGTTACTATCCTTCTCTTTCATGTGGGGAAGGTTAGAGTTACTATCCTTCTCTTTCATGTGGGGAAGGTTAGAGTTACTATCATTCTCTTTCATGTGGGGAAGGTTAGGGTGACTATCATTCTCTTTCATGTGGGCAAGGTGTCAGTTACTATCCTTTTCTTTCATGTGGGGAAGGTTAGATTTACTATCATTCTCTTTCATGTGGGGAAGGTGTTAGTTACTATCCTTCTCTTGCATGTGGGGAAGGTGCGAGTTACAATCCTACTCCTTCATGTTGGGAAGGTTAGAGTTACTATTATTCTCTTTCATGTAGGGAAGGTGTTAGTTACTATCATTCTCTTTCATGCAGGGAAGGTTAGAGTTACAATCCTTCTCTTTCATGTTGGGAAGGTTAGAGTTACTATCCTTCTTTTGCATGTGGGGAAGGTTAGAGTTACAGTCCTTCTCTTTCATGTGGGGAAGGTTAGAGTTACTATCCTTCTCTTTCATGTGGGGAATATGTGAGATAATATCCTTCTCTTTCATGTGGGGAAGGTTAGAGTTACTATCCTTCTCTTTCATGTAGGGAAGGATAGAGTTACTATCCTTCTCTTTCATGTGGGGAAGGTGTGAGTTACTATCCTTCACTTTCATGTGGGGAAGGTTAGAGTTACAATCATTCTCTTGCATGTGGGGAAGGTGTGAGTTACTATCGTTCTTTCAAGTGGCGAAGGTTAGAGTTACTATCCTTCTCTTGAATGTGGGGAAGGTGTGAGTTACTATCCTTCTCTTGCATGTGGGAAAGGTGTGAGTTAATGTCCTTCTCTTTTATGTGGGGAGGGTGTGAGTTACTATCCTTCTCTTGCATGTGGGGAAGGTGTGAGTTAATATCCTTCTCTTGCATGTGGGGAAGGTTAGAGTTACTATCCTTCTCTTTCATATGGGGAAGGTTAGAGTTACTATCCTTCTCTTGCATATGGGGAAGGTGTGAGTTAATATGTTAATATCGTTCTCTTTCGTGTGGGGAAGGTTAGAGTTACTGTCCTTCTTTTTCATGTGGGAAGGTTAGAGTTACTATCCTTCTCTTGCATGTGGGGAGGGTTTGAGTTACTATCCTTCTCTTGCATGTGGGGAAGGTGTGAGTTACTATCCTTCTCTTGCATGTGGGGAAGGTTAGAGTTACTATCCTTCTCTTTCATGTGGGGAAGGTGTGAGTTAATATCCTTTCTTGCATGTGGGGAAGGTGTGAGTTAATATCCTTCTCTTTCATGTGGGGAAGGTGTGAGTTAATATCAGTCTCTTGCATGTGGGGAAGGTTAGAGTTACTGTCCTTCTCTTGCATGTGGGGAGGGTGTGAGTTACTATCCTTCTCTTTCATGTGGGGAAGGTGTGAGTAAATATCATTTTCTTGCATGTGGGGAAGGTTAGAGTTACTACAGGCTGTCTAGCGTCCCTGAAATTCCTACTTTTTCCTATTTTTTTTCAATTTGGCTTAAATTCCTATTTTTTTAAAAAAATCAAAGGAAATTCCTAAAAAGGCCCTATTTTTTCACAAAAATTCCTAATTTTTTAACTTTTTTGCAATGATCAAAAAGAGAAAATGTTTTAAATGTTGTTTTAAAGTTCTTCTAATTCAGAAAAAACAGTTTAGCACAGTTCAAAGCAGTTTACCAGTGGTAGACGTCTTTTCTGTAAATAAAGCACTATTTGTGAGTTACTTTTATGTCAGTCACATAAAGGTAAGCACAATACATGGTCTTTAAAGTCCATATTTTAATTTGAAAATTCCTAAATTTAGCCCTAAAATTTCCTTAAAATTATACCAAATTCCTAATTTTAGCCCTATTTTTTTGTACAAATTGCCCTAAAATTAGCCCTAATTTTTTGTCAGGGTATGCTTGACAGCCTGTTACTATCCTTCTCTTGCATGTGGGGAAGGTTGAGTTACTATCCTTCTCTTGCATGTGGGGAAGGTTGAGTTACTATCCTTCTCTTTCATATGGGCAAGGTTAAGAGTTGATATCCTTCACATATGTATGGAGAAGGTGCGAGTTACTATCCTCTTGCATGTTGGGAAGTTGTGACTCTTACTGAGATTGGAGATGATGCTGGATAATCTTCTAAGAGCATTGTTAGGCTGAACTAAAGCTATGTAAATTATAATAATACATTATATTTAAAAAATAATAAGTTCCCAAACATGGTTTATCGTAGAATAACCCGAGTTTCGAGTTCTTATGCGCAAGAATATATCACGAAGGCCATATGCCTGAGTGATATGTTGTTTCGCATAAGAACGAAAAACTTGGGTTATTCTACGATAAATCGAACTTAGGAACTTATTATTTCGATTCTAACACGACATACTAGTGTCAACAGTGTTAGAAAACATGGTAACTACTTTTTACAACCGTGCTACACACCTGGAACGGATGACGTCATTGCACGCGAGTGGTTTATTGCAGAATAACCCAAGATAGATTTTGCTCTACATGTATGTAGGTTATTTGTTGGTCATGTTAGAATACCTTATAAACTTGCAGTTGGTCTGCGTCTGTCATCTGGTGTTAACTTTTTTGCTCACCTGAACACAGTGATTGTGTCATATATATCAATGTGAAATACTGAGTTTCAGGTGAGCGCCTCATGGCCACAATGACCCTCTTGTTTGAATATCGCCAGACTTATTTCTGTATTATGGAATGCTTAAAGATACTGAGTGTAACTAGTGCGTCTGGGGATGAAATTTTTTAATTGTACAAACAGTAACAGGGAAATCTCACACTAGTATTAGCTTACTTCTATTAAACTGTTTAGATTATTGTTTAATTTCCAATTTACAAGTTTACAAGTTGAATATTAAACAAATATAGTTAAAATCTATTGAAAAATGATAATAGAACTTTACATGCAGGGGCCTTATAATCATTTGAAATGTCATTGCTATTAACTAATTACCTTTAGGAGAATTAATGGCAATTTAGTTAAAAGCCTTTTGCTATACTAATAAAAATATTTAAGATTTTGGGTTCTTAAGTGCAGAATACATCATTTCCTTAGACAAACATTTAAAGAGTGTTATTTTGTATAGATTAAAAATTCCACAGAAATGTAAATGTTATTATTTATTTAGAAAATTGAATATCAATGCAAAATTATGTGTTTGAATTATTTGAAAGTTAAATGCACTTTATTTACATTAATTTTTGAAGATTAAAAACATAATGATCACTTCAATAATGAAGATTCAAAAGGTGAAGCTGGTTGACCTTCAGAATGTTGGAAATATAGAATATATAATATTATGATATGTTTGTTTCTGTTAACACATGCTTATGCTAAAATGACGTGACTTTAACGTGAGATGACATCAATGTTTTTGTTGCGACCAAGAAAGAGCGCTACTATATTTTGTCCACAGTTTTAGATTAAGGGCATATTAGAATCGAAATAATGTATAGCAAAATCGTGTGAATACACTCAAAATCGGTTATACGTCATCAGAATAATTCACTTAGGCTACGTCCTTTTGAAATTATTCCGCAGACGTATAACCTCTTTCCGTGCATTAATAACGTTAAAAAACAAACATGGTTTTTCTATACATTATTTCTTAATTCTTAAACTGCTGCAAATTGAATGAAGAACGACATTTGTTTCACAAACATCTGTGTATTTACAGGTAATCTGGACAGTTTAGTTTTGTATGTTCCACAGTGATAGCAATATACATAAAATGTCAGTCCCTCTTGCATCATTGGCATAAAAAGTGTCAATTTATCATTACAGTTTGTGCGTTTCTATGGTATCCTTCTGCCAGCATTCTGTGTAGCAGTATTATTGATGGCTTTGGTCTATCAACTGAAAACTTTAGCTAAAGGTGAGTTCTGTGTTACTGATGGCTTTGGTCAGTCAGCTGAAAACTTTGGCTAAAGATGAGTTCTGTGTTACTGATTGCTTTGGTCAGTAAGCTGAAAACTTTGGCTAAAGGTGAGTTCTGTGTTACTGATGGCTTTGGTCAGTCAGCTAAAACTTTGGCTAAAGGTGAGTTCTGTGTTACTGATGGCTTTGGTCACTCAGCTAAAACTTTGGCTAAAGGTGAGTTCTGTGTTACTGATGGCTTTGGTCAGTCAGCTAAAAACTTTGGCTAAAGGTGAGTTCTGTGTTACTGATGGCTTTGGTCGGTCAGCTGAAAACTTTCGCTAAAGGTGAGTTCTGTGTTACTGACGGCTTTGGTCAGTCTGCTGAAAACTTTGGCTAAAGGTGAGTTTTGTGCTACTAATGGCTTTGGTCTATCAGCTGAAAACTTTGGCTAAAGATGAGTTCTGCATATGATTGCTTGGTCGGTAGATGAGAACTTTGGTTAAAGGTGAGTTTTGTGCTACTAATGGCTTTGGTCTATCAGCTGAAAACTTTGGCTAAAGATGAGTTCTGCATTACTGATTGCTTTGGTCGGTCAGATGAGAACTTTGGTTAAAGGTGAGTTTTGTGCTACTAATGGCTTTGGTCTATCAGCTGAAAACTTTGGCTAAAGATGAGTTCTGCATTACTGATTGCTTTGGTCGGTAAGATGAGAACTTTGGTTAAAGGTGAGTTTTGTGCTACTGATGACTTTGGTCAGTTAGCTGAAAACTTTGGCTAAAGGTGAGTTTTGTGCTACTGACAGCTTTGGTCAGTGTGCTGAAAACTTTTGCTAAAGGTAAATTTTGTGTTTAATCATTACTGATGACTTTGGTCGGTCAGCTGAAAACTGGCTGAAGGTGAGTTCTGTGTTACTGACAGCTTTGATCAGTCTGCTGAAAACTTTCGCTAAAGGTGAGTTCTGTGTTACTGATGGCCCTGGTCAGTCTGCTTAAAACTTTCGCTAAAGGTAAATTTTGTGTTTAGTTATTACTGATAGCTTTAGTCATTCAGCTGAAAATTTTCGCAAACGGTGTATTACTGATGGCTCTGGTCCATCAGCTAAGAACTTAAGCTAAAGATGATGGCTCTGCTACTGATATATTTGGCCCATCAGATAAAAAGTTTGGCAAAGGTTGATTTCTGTATTACTGATGGCTCAGATCCATCAGCTGAGAACTTTGGCTAAAGCTGAATTCTGTTTTATAGATAACTGTGGTCCATCAGCTGAAAACTTTGACCAGAGCTGATGTCCATGTTACAGATAGCTCTGGTCCATCAGCTGAAAACTGGCTAAAGTTGAGTTCTGTGTTACTAATGACTCTGGTCTATCAGCTGAAAACTTGGGCTTTATGTGAATTTTGCTTGTGATAAAGTGTGTAGTGTGTTCTGTGCTACTGATAAGTCTGTCCTATCAGCAGAGAACATTGGTTATGGTAGTTCTGCACGTCCGGATCAAAATTTTTTCTACAATGTAGAATTTGATTAAACTTTGATTTTTCAGAACTTCAGAATATACTTAGAAAATTAAGCAAATAAAAATGATAGGGTCGTGTGCTTGATATTTTGCTAGACTGATTTGAAAAATTTGGTCCTCATGCAATTTTTCATAATCTGAGTCTATGGGAAAATCATAAATTTCATAACATTTTCGCAAATAGAAAGTTTTCTACAACGTAGATTTTAATGAAACTTCTCAGAGTTTTAAATAAACATTTGGTGAAATAAAATGTTTAGGTCTGTGTGCTTATTTTCAAGATATTTATGTCTCCCACCACACAGTGGTGTGGGAGACATATTGATTTACTCCTGTCTGTGTGTGTGTGTGTGTGTGTCTGTCTGTCACAAAGCTTGTCCGCACTCTAAGTCGGACATTTCTCATTCGATCTTCACCAAACTTGAACAAAATGTGTTTGCCAATAACTCCTTGGCCAAGTTCATTAACTATCCAAATCGGCCCAGGCACTTCGGAATTATGGCCCTTTACCAAGAATTACAGAACCATCCGTACAAGTCCATCTAGACTCACATGACCAAAAATTACTGAACCATTCATACATGTCCATCTAGACTCACTAAATATATATAAAAGGCAGACTTACTATTTAGATGATTAGGCAGTTGTGTGAGACATGCGCTTTTATCAAAAGCAGCTCTAGTTGACCATGATTAAAGTGAACCGCACATTGCATGCCAATTTTAAGACATAATTTTGAATTATTTAACGTGTCGGATGTTTTAATATTATATTTTAGCTTTAGAAAGATAGTAACAATGCAACAGTAATTAATTTACTCACAGATTGCCATTAATTCATAAAATGATTTTCATTTCGGTACGCCGAATCCAGGCTTTATTCTACGTTTTCCGAATAAAAGACGTTACGCCATTGCTTCCAGTTTATCAAACGTGCAGAACTACCTTAAAGTTGAGTTCACATAGATTTCGGTACAGTCAGGTTGGCTAGTTTAGTAAGGGGAACTTTTAACTTAAGCCTTAAGATCTCCTTAGTACAATCCTGGGGAGAGGACAGTTTGATGGTCTGTAGCATCCTGGTATTGAGATTTCGGTACAGTCAGGTTGGCTAGTTTAGTAAGGGGAACTTTTAACTTAAGCCTTAAGATCTCCTTAGTACAATCCTGGGGAGAGGACAGTTTGATGATCTGTAGCATCCTGGTATTGAGTTTTCAGTTTTATTTAAATGGTTCAGCTTGGCCACTTTAAGGGGCTGCCAGAGCTAAAAACTAGAAAACCCTTCAGTCAGATGACTTCTTTTCATGATCTAATGATGGATCTTCACTAAACTTGGTCTGAAGCATTTTTGTATGGACCTCTCTCAAGATTGTTCAGAAGGTGATGATTGGCCCCTTCTGAGGCTGCCAAAGCTAAAGATAGAATTAAAAACTTTAAACAACTTCTCCTCAAGTACCACTTGATGAATGCTCACCAAACTTGTTCTTTAACATCCTGGTATGATCCTCATTCAAGTTTATTCAACAGTTCAGTGTGACTGTATTTAGGGGCCACCAGAACTAAGAATAGAAAACGTTAAAATCATTTTTATGAACCACATGATGGATCTTCATTAAACTTGGTCCATAGCATCCTTGTATGGTCCGCACTCAAGTTTGTTCAAATTGTTAAGCTTGGTCCCTTTAAGGTCAAAAATGAATATAGGGCTAAAATAGAAAAAATCTCTTAACAACATCACTACTTCATTGATCTTCTATAGCATCCAGACATGGAGCTCTTTTAGCTTTGTTTAGTTGTCCAGCTTGAACCATTTTTAGGCCACCAGAGCTTAAAATAGAGGGAAAAAACTTATTACAAGTACTTCTTCTCACTTATGCATCTTCACCAAATTCGGTGTGTAGTGTCCTTGTATGATTCTGTATTAAGTTTATTATGCCTCCCTTCGAAGAAGGAGGGTATATTGTTTTGCAGATGTTGGTCGGTCTTTCTTGTCGGTCGGTCTGTAAGAGACAATCAGTTTCCGATGATTAACTCAAGAATGCTTGGCCTAGGATCTAAGTTGATAGGAAGGTTAGTATCATCTGCGGTGACCCCTTTTTAGTTTTGGGATCTGTATGTTAATGGTCCATTGTCACGGACCTGAAACATTAAAGTGTTCCGGATGTTAACTAGAACACTTGGGCTAGTAGTCAGGGAACGTTGATAGAGGTTGAGTCTGACCAGCAATGACCCCTATTGATTTTGAGCAGTCTGTAAAGATTCAAGGTCACAGTGACATTGAACAGTTGGAACATTTTCTGATGATAACCAAGATTCTTGGGTTAGGATCTGAAGTGATAGGACGTTGTCATGACCAGTAGATGACCCGTATTGATTTTGAGTTAGTAGGTTTCAAGGTCAAGGTCACAGTGTAAAGGAACAGTAAAACGGTTTGGCATAATATCTCGAGATGGTTGGCCTAGATTGAGATTGAAGCGGAATTGTCATGACCGCTCAGATGCACGATTGTGAGGCATTAGGTCAAAGTTAAAGTCACATACAAGAACATTTAAACGGATTTCTGGAGTAACTTGAGAACGTTGGCGAAGGTCATGAACAGATGATAGAGGTTTATCATGACCCCTATCGATTTTGAGGTTTATAGTCAAAGTCATAGTTAAAATGACCGGAACATTTAAAACCGTTTCAAAATAACATTAAGAACACTTGGCCATAAGGTCATAATCTTGATATGGATGTTTGTCAATACCTGTAGATGACCTGTGACTTTGAGGTCATAGCTAAAGATAAAGGTCACATTACGGAAACTTAAAACACTTACACATACTTGAGACACTTGCTAGATCACTAAACTTTTAGGGAGTTGTCTGACAGGATGACCCTGTAATTTTGAGGCAAGGCAAAGCATGTAAACATTGACGAACAGTAAACTTTATTAAAGTAGCAATAATTTCGTTCCTTGTGCAATTAAACTGGATGCATAGGGGGCATTTCATGTTTTGAGAGCATTGTTACACGTTTCCAGAGCTAAAAATAGAAAGATCTTGAAAAAGTGATTGTCAGGAACCAGTTGAAGGATCTTCACTAAACTTGATCTGTAATATCCTTTTAATAGAAATCTCAGTTATACTCAGATGATTCTGCTTGACCACTTTTGACCACTAAAACTAGAAAACTTACAATTTCTTCTCATGAACTGCTTGATGGGGATCCCTGTTGCATCCGTGCATGGACCTCTCCGAAATTTGTTCAGATGGTTTTTCAGGGTCCCTTTTAGGAGCCACAAGAGCTAAAAATAGAAAAAAAACAACTTGAAACAACTTCTTCTAATACTAATCTGAATGGATCTTCACCAAACTTGTTAGGAATACCAAAGCTGAAATAGAAAACTCTTTGAACAGCTTCCTTCCATGAACCACCAGAAAGATCTCTGCGAAATATTTTTATGCCCCGAAGGGAGGCATATAGTTTTTGAACCGTCTGTCTGTCGGTCTGTCGGTCTGTCCGCAATTTTTGTGTCCGGTCCATATCTTTGTCATCAATGGATGGATTTTCAAATAACTTGGCATGAATGTGTACCACAGTAAGATGACGTGTCGCGCGCAAGACCAAGGTCCGTAGCTCCAAGGTCAAGGTCACACTTAGACCTTAAAGGATAGTGCATTGTTGGGCGTGTCCGGTCCATATCTTTGTCATCGATGGATGGATTTTCAAATAACTTGGCATGAATGTGTACCACAGTAAGACGACGTGTCGCGCGCAAGACCCAGGTCCGTAGCTCAAAGGTCAAGGTCACACTAAGACGTTATAGGATAGTGCAATGATGGGCGTGTCTGGTCCATATCTTTTTCCCTCATGGAAATTGAATTTTCAAATAACTGTGCATGGAATGTGTACCACGTATGACCGTGTCGCGCGCAAGACCCAGTCCGTAGCTCCAAGGTCAAGGTCACACTTAACTAAAGGATTGTGCATTGAAGGCGTGTCGTCCATATCTTTGTCAATCGATGGATGGATTTTCAAATAACTATGGCATGAATGTGTCCCAGTAGACCTGTCGCTGCAAGACCCAGGTCCTAGCCAAAGGTCAGGTCACACTTAGAGTTAAAGGATAGTGCATTGATGGCGTTCCGTTCCATACTTTTTCATCGATGGATGAATTTTCAAATACTTGCATGATGTGTACACGTAAGACGAGTGTCACACGAAGACCCAGGTCCGTAGTCAAAGGTCAGGCACACTTGACATTTAAGGTCAGTTTTCATTAGTGCATTGATGGCGTTGTCGTTCATATCTTTGTATTCATGCAGTTTTAATAATAAGCATGATGTGACACAGTAGAAAGTTGCCAAACCAATCGTAGCAAGCTAAACCTAAATCGGCATAATTCATTAAATGCCATCGGGCATGTGTCATCTATGGAACACTCTTGTTTTTACAATTTTGATGCTCTCTGAATTTGTTTTGATGTTTCTGTTGATGCCCGTAGGTACATCATCAGTAAGTATTGGCATTGGGCCTCTTATAGTGATTCATTCATATGCGTGTACTACTTGAACAAACATAGTGAGTTAAGCATGACTGTAACACTAAGCCCAGGATTTACAGCTGAAATGTTTTTTTTTTGTTTTTTTTTCTTTAGAATTGTGGTGCTCAGTGTTACAACTAATATGTGCTCTTGTATTTCAGATGGTGTATTCAGTGTAGATCACTAGGCATATAAACCTTACTTTGTGGTTCCATTTGCCCTAGTTACCCAGGCAGTGCTACAGTAAGTAGGTCCAGTCTCTTAGATTCAAGATTTAAGAAATTAATTTATTTATTTTTGCTTATAATCTATATAAGGCTTAATGTTTCTAATTTTGTACAGTTCTTTCTTGTATTTTATTATGTTACATATAAATTTATTCATTTTTATTTTGTTGGGTTTAAAGTCGCACCGACGCAATTATATGTCATATGGTGACTTTCCAGCTTTGATGGTAGAGGAAGATCCCAGATGCCCCTCCATGCATTATTTCATCACGAACGGGCACCTGGGTAAAACCACAGATCTTCCATAAGCCAGCTGGGTGGCCTTACATATAAATGCCTTCGTTTAACTAAGACATAGTTTGAAAATATTCACTTACCTATACATCTATATCAGTATAAAAGAATTTTAAAATACAGATACAACTGTGATATGTGCAATTACCAGTTCTAAAATATATGATGTTTTCTTCTTTTCTTCAGGAATAGGTACTGCCTTTTAAAACTTGCTATTACATCTTAACACTTAAAAAATGGTTGAAATTTCTTCGTTTATAATGTTACTTTTGAAATGTTTTAACAGTGGTTCTAATATACAATCTACAGTGAACAAAAGATTTTGATTTTTTGCTATTTTTAGCAAATTAAGAGTTTCACTAGCAATAGATTTAGTCAATCAATTTCATCATTACTTCACACATATTTTGGAGATATATTCGAGTCCATTTTTATGCCCCCGAAGGGAGGCATATAGTTTTTGAACCGTCTGTCGGTCTGTCAGTCTGTCCGCAATTTTCGTGTCCAGTCCATATCTTCGTCATCGATGGATGGAATTTCAAATAACTTGGTATGAATGTGTACCACAGTAAGACGACGTGTCGCGCGCAAGACCCAGGTCCGTAGCTCAAAGGTCAAGGTCACACTTAGACATTAAAGGATAGTGCATTGATGGGCGTGTCCGGTCCATATCTTTGTCATCGATGGATGGATTTTCAAATACCTTGGCATGAATATGTACCACAGTAAGACGACGTGTCGCGCGCAAGACCCAGGTCCGTAGCTCAAAGGTCAAGGTCACACTTAGACGTTAAAGAATAGTGCATTGATGGGCGTGTCCGGTCCATATCTTTGTCATCGATGGTCAAGGTCACAGGTCAAGGTCACACTTAGACATTAAATGTCATTTTTCATGATAGTGCATAGATGGGCGTGTCCAGTCCATATTATTGTCATTCATGCATGGATTTTAAAATAACTACGCATGAATGTGTGACACAGTAAGACGACGTGTCGCGCGCAAGACCCAGCTCCGTAGGTCAAAGGTCCTAAACTGTAACATCGGCAATAACTATTCATTCAAAGTGCCATCGGGGGCATGTGTCATCCTATGGAGACAGCTCTTGTTTTTATCTGAGAATTTGTTCACGTCAGTACAGTAGGGGGAAAAAACATACAGTGAATTTACTGCATACTGTTTTTAGTGTCAGTTCAGTGTATTTTGATGAGTTTTAGACAGACCGCTGACTGCATTAGACAAGGTCACACTATATTAATGTTCATTTCATAGAGAATTTTAACTGTTGGACATAAAGACGACCGTTCAGTCTTATTCTATTTATTGTACACAGATGAACACTAATGCAGGTTTAGACTACTTGAAAGAACATTTTTACATTTAATACTGTTCTGAGTGGAACAACAAGCATTCTTACAAATCTTGTGTCCCATTTTCATTTTACCCAAGTCATTGTTGTGTATTGTGCTCTATCTAAATTGTAAAGTTTGTAAATCCAGAATAAATACTGAACTGAGGAATTTAGTAATAAAAATGATAAATGTATATACTTATGATTTAGATAATCTATGTTTAATGAAGCTTCGCCCTGGTCAATGTAAACAAAAGGTTTAACAATTTACCAAACATGCAAACAAAGAAGGATCACAACCTTCAGTGAAATATTTATCAGTTGCATTTGTTGCTTGATATTTTGTGACTGTCGAAGAACACAAGACTTGCAAAGATTGTCAATGTGCATTTCTTATTGCATCATGTTTATTTACAAAAGTTGGTTCTCTGTTGCCTTCATGATTTCCTCAATAGGTACAATACTTCCAATATGCATTACTCCCTTCACCTGACAAACTTACTCCACTCACCTGACAAACTTACTTCCCCCACCTCACAAACTTTCTCCCCTCACCTCAGTCTTATTCCCCTCACCTGACAAACTTACTCCCCTCACCTCAAAAACCTTACTTCCCTCACCTCATAAACTTACTCCCCTCACCTGACAAACTTACTTCCCTCACCTGACAAACTTACTCCCCTCACCTCAAAAACCTTACTTCCCTCACCTCATAAACTTACTCCCCTCACCTGACAAACTTACTCCCCTCACCTCAAAAACCTTACTTCCCTCACCTCATAAACTTACTCCCCTCACCTGACAAACTTACTTCCCTCACCTCATAAATATACTTCCCTCACCTCAAAAACCTTACTTCCCCCACCTCATAAACTTACTCCCCTCACCTCACAGACTTACTCCCCTCACCTCATAAACTTACTCCCCTCACCCCACAAACTTACTCCCCTCACTTCACAAACTTACTCCCCTCACCCCACAAACTTATTCCCCTCACCTCATAAACTTACTCCCCTCACCCCTCAAACTTACTCCCCTCACCTCATAATCTTACGCCCCTCACCCCACAAACTTACTCCCCTCGCCTCATAAACTTACTCCCCTCATCCCACAAACTTACTCCCCTCACCTAATAAACTTACTCCCCTCACCCCACAAACTTACTCCCCTCACCTCACAAACAGCTAAAGACTTCACTTGGAGTATATGGAACAACTTATTTCTGGTTGAACCTACAGCAGGTGTCATATTTACTTCCCATAGCATCGTCTATGCCTAACTGCTGGAAACTACCAATGTGAGTTAATCCCCAAGCACTGAACACTAGTTGGAAATCAAACCGTGATTGCTAGCATTGTAGTCCTACCTGCTAGTGTGCCATGACTCTCTGCCTGTACAATTTTCCTGTTATATTCACTCATGGCAGACCTTTTGGACTAGTCAGTATGCTGTCCTTTAGGCAGTTCTTGTTCTGAAATACTATGTTAAACAGAACAGAACAAAGGAAAAACTGTTGGTAATATTTTTGAGGAATCATCAGAATTCTTAAGAAGCAGCGCTGTCATCTACAGCAAATTTTTATTCACCTTGTGAAGTGTCAGCAACTATTTTGAAGTAGAAGTAAAGCAGCAGGTTAAAGATATGTCTTAAAGCTGAATCAGTTGCTGCCTTTATTATAAAGTTTAGACCTAACTTAGAAAAATCAAATATTATACAATAATTCAAATAATTGGAACAGTTTTCAGTGCAGAAAAAAGTGCAGTAGTTTAAAATGTGCAGAAAACGTGATTTTTGTGTTAATACTTGACACCTTACTTCCCCTAAATCTTGAGATAATCCGTTCTTGAGTTGTTTATAGATTTTAGAGAGCTCTTAGCAACTTGTATTGGCCTCCTAAACTCCCTGATAAATGCATATAAGATGTGCTCAAGTGTTTACTACTGTATACAAACACTTGAACACAAGATTTACTGTCTAAACATGCAGCTAAATATTACTTAATATGTCTTAAACAGAATGAAGTTGACTGGTTTACAATAGTTTTATCTGTGGAGGATATAGAAATACCTTCAGTGTGTAAACCACTCCAAAATTGCTCCCATTTCTTTCAGAAACCAAAAAAGTCTTCTTTTAACAAGAATGTTTAATTGGTTTCTAATTTCAAAAATGTAAACAAGCAAAAAACTACTTAAGAACATATTTGGGGAGGTGGGAGCAGATGATCTGTTGATTGAATTTGGAAATAGATTGTCTGAAGATTGATCTAGTAATCTGTATGATGACTTTTCTGTCATTTAAAGGGAAATTTTTTTAATTACTGTCAGAATTATTTTGATTTGATGACTTCTTTCTATGAAATTAAACATTTACTCATTTTAAATAACTGCAGGTAAATAATTTACAGTACAAATTCATTTCCTTAGATGAAGCTATATACAGCTGACACATATCAATGGTCAATGAAAGAAGGAATATTTTAGAGGAACACATGGCTTGAGCGGCTATGATTGTATACACATGTCACATTGTCACAAGAAAAATAGAAATTTTGCACTCTGTAATCTGCTGTTAGAACTTTTGCTATTCCAGCATCCCTCATTTGTTGACAGTTTTTTTTCATTTCAGTAATCTTTATGCCCCCCCCCCCCCTCCCCCCTTCAAAGAAGGAGGGGTATATTGTTTTGCAGATGTCGGTCGGTCTTTTGGTCGGTATGTAGACCAGTCCGTTTCCGGATGATATCTCAAGAATGCTTGGGCCTAGGATCATAAATATTGATAGGGAGGTTGGTCATCACCAGCAGATGACCCCTATTGATTTTGAGATCAGTATGTCAAAGGTCAAGGTGGTCACAGTGACCCGGAACAGTTAAACGGTTTCCGGATGATAACTCAAGAATGCTTGGGCCTAGGATCATGAAAGTTGATAGGGAGGTTGGTCATGACCAGCAGATGACCCAATTGATTTTGAGGTCAGTAGGTCAAAGATCAAGGTCACAGTGACTCAAAACAGTAAAACGGTTTCCGGATGATAACTCAAGATTGCTTGGGTCTAGGATTGTGAAAATTGATAGGAAGGTTGGTGGTCACCAGCAGATGACCCATATTGATTTTGAGATGAGTAAGTCAGAGGTCAAGGACACAGTGACCAGGAACAGTAAAATGGTTTCCGGACAATAACTCAAGAATGCTTTGGCCTAGGATCAGGAAAATTGATAGGGAGGGAGGTTGTTCACGACCAGCAGATGACCCCTATTGATTTGAGGTCATTAGGTCATAGTTCAAGGTCACATTGGCCAGGAACATTTAAATGGTTTCAGGATGATAACTCGAGAAGGCTTGGGCCAAGGATCATGAAAGTTGATAGAGAGGTTAATCATGACCAGCAGATGACTCCTATTGATTTTTTAGCCATTAGGTCATAGGTCAAGGTTACAGTGACCCGGAACAGTTAAACCGTTTCCAGACAGTTGCTTGAGAACGCTTGGGCCTGGAATCACGAAACTTAAATGGGAGATTGGCCATGACCAGCAGATTGTCAGTAGGTCAAAGATCAAGGTCACATTGAACCAGAACAGTAAAACTTTTGTTTACAGTGAGCAAATAATTTCTGTTCCTTGTGCAATTACTGAATGCATCAAGGGGGCATTTCGTGTTCTACGCGCTCTGGATTTTCTTTAAGGGTATGCAGTATTAAACCAAATAAACCAGTGTGAAAGAAAGAAAAACCAAAATAGTAAATATAAGGAATAAATTGTGGTTATCTGAAATCCGCAGCCAAATGTATCCAGATGGTAACTATTTGACCACAGTTTGAACCTTGGTGAACAGCATGATAGCAGGTTACACTTAATGCTGCAAATTTGATCCCCAATTGAGACAAATGTTCTCCATGACTACTTCTATTGTCATCATGTGGCAAAGTTTTCACTTATTTGTGAAGAACAAGACAGTACTGTTACAGTTTCCGAACATATTAGTTAGGTTATGTAATTGTTACATTGTTGACAATTTTTTTTAAACCCAAAGTAAACAAGCATGATTGGATGATTCACTTACATATTATAAATCTATTGTTTGCATATATAGATGAATTGCTGAGAGTCATACTGACAAATTTTTCTTTCAGAATGAAGGTGGTAGAGAAGCAGCTGTCAAGCCTGTTCATTCCGACTCCTGATATAGTTACCCTTGATAAACAGGGTATATCATTTAGAGGGGCACAACTCATACTGTTCCTGGTAGCACTGGCAGTGTCAACATTCCAAGCTGTAGTTGTCTACCTTGTCCTAGAGTTCAACAGTAGACTACTAGGGCTGATACTTGGATGGTAATTGTGTTTTAATTAATGAGGATTTACAATTTCTGTTTTAAGTGATACTAAGTTTAAATTAATACTCAGTAGCAGGGAAAAGAGATTTTCATCCTTTGTTAAAGAGAGTACTGGTTGGAATAATAAACTTGACACTAAATCACCCTTTATTATGTCTCCCACCACACAGTGGTGTGGGAGACATATTGATTTACTCTTGTCTGTGTGTGTGTGTGTGTCTGTCTGTCTGTCAGTCAGTC
This sequence comes from Mercenaria mercenaria, assembly GCF_021730395.1. Lineage (NCBI taxonomy): Eukaryota > Metazoa > Mollusca > Bivalvia > Venerida > Veneridae > Mercenaria > Mercenaria mercenaria. The sequence continues at coordinate 69,269,980 of NC_069362.1, forward strand.
AGTCTGTCTGTCTGTCACTCTGTCACAAATCTTGTCTGCACTCTAAGTCGAACATTTCTCATCTGATCTTCACCAGACTTGAACAAAATGTGTTTGTCAATAAGTCCTCAGCCAGGTTCTATAACTTGCCAAATCGGCCCAGGCACTTTGGAATTATGGCCCTTGAACATAATTACCGATAGGCCGCTTACTCCAACATGGGAATTACCGATAGTCCGCTTACTCCAACACATTAACAGTATATAAAGACTGACTTACTATTCAGATGATTAGGCAGTTGTGGGAGACATGCGCTTTTCTCAAAAGCACCTCTAGTTTTGCAGTATTTTTCTTGTATTTGTAAAAATTTTATTGTTCTGCACATCAAAACAAGCTTCAGCTTCTCGCTTGTAACAATGCTAAAGTTACTTTTAAAAACAGGATATGTTCAATGAAGGGGCCCAAAAAGGGGTACCTTTAATTCATCATTTTGCATAGCAACCATAGATCAGAATGAATGTTCCTGGGAATCTGTTTTATCCCTTGTATAAAGTGTTACAAAAGTAAAATAATTCAAAATAATAACATAGATAAGCAGCAGTGTAAGATTTATATTTGGTGAATTGTGAAAAATTAACCTCATATATTTTGTTTGGCAATTTTGTTGAAAATAGATATGTCTACAATTGTGAAAAGTTTCATTAAAATCTACATTGTAGAATTTTTTATATATGCAAAAATGTCGTCAAAACTGTGAAGCCCATTGTGAAATATTTTCAAATCGGTCAAACAAAAACTTAAGCTCAAGGCCGAATCTTTTTTATTGGCGGAATATCTGTTTGGTAAAGTGATGCTTAGTAATAAATATGATTTAAAAAGTTCTAGTGTAGGTAAATATTTGTTTCAAACACGCAGAATTACCTTAAATAGGATGTAACTTCAACATCATAGTTAACTATTCGATCATGTGGCAAAAGTAAGACTTGTCACTACTCTCAGCACAAGGAACACCTTTTAAAACTTAGGCTTTCTAAAATCTGTTAAATTATACCTTTAAATTAATGCTGTTTGTGATTCATTAAATCTGCCAACACAATCAAAATTTTGCATATTAGTCATTTATTATAACTATTACAATGTGATGTTTCAAACTACATCTTAACTTCACTTAAATGAACTAAGATCAAACAAATTTCTGGTGATAAGGAACAACAATTTCAAATATTCAGACTGGGAACTTATTTCCTATCCCAATATTAAAAGAATACATTGAAATAATATTAGTTAAAATGAGCCCCAAAAAGTCAAAATTGGTATGCCCCTCCTAAAAGGAATATGTTATTATAATATTGTCCGTTCATCTATAGACCATTTTTGTTTCCAGTCAGTAACAGGAGAATGTTCGGGCCTATAGTTGACAAACTTCTTAAGATTCATGTCTGTTGTCATTGAATAACCAGTCTTGTTCTGGGGATCAGTAGGTCAAAGGTAAAGATCGTAGTGACCTTGAGACTGTAGAATTATGGTTTCTAGTCAATAAGGAGAACACAAACATTCACCATAACAAGATGATGTATCACATGTAAAACTCAGAACCTTCAATGAAGGTTAAAAGAAGTAATGTTATTTTTCATGTCTGTCTGAACAGGGTGACATTGCTGTTATTGTTTGTCTGGCCTCGGTTGGACTGCTTGTAACTGTCTGTGGGTATAAAAGAATATTTGTCATTTCAGGCTTCCATCATCTGTATCTAGACTGGGTAACAGTATTGCTGTTATTGTATGTCTGGCCTCGGTTGGACTGTCTGCCACTGTCTGTGGGTCAATAGGAATATTTGTTTGTCATATTTTAGGATTTCTACAGGTGAGTTATTTTCCGCAGTTTTTGACATTCTAGAATTAAGAGTTCTATCGTTGCAGAATTTCAAATGATATACAGCTGTCATGCTGGCAGGAAATAAATATGCAGGTCTTTTTACATTTTAATTGGTTGCAATGTTTAGAAAAAAAAGCAATATGGAGAATATGCAGACCGTTTTTTGTTTTCGCTACATGTAAAATTGTGGTGCTTTTGCAAGAAAAACTTATTTTGACTGGGGACTTTTATTGCTCAGCAAGTCTTTTTAGCTCACCTGTCACATAGTGACAAGATGAGCTTTTGTGATCACGCAGCGTCCGTCGTCCGTGCGTGCGTCCGTCCGTCCGTCCGTAAACTTTTCCTTGTGACATCTCTAGAGGTCACATTTTTTGTGGGATCTTTATGAAAGTTGGTCAGAATGTTCATCTTGATGATATCTAGGTCAAGCTCGAAACTGGGTCACGTGCCCTGAAAAACTAGGTCAGTAGGTCTAAAAATAGAAAAACCTTGTGACCTCTCTAGAGGCCATGTATTTCAAAAGATCTTCATGAAAATTGGTCAGAATGTTCACCTTGATGATATCTAGGTCAAGTTCGAAACTGGGTCACGTGCCATCAAAAACTAGGTCAGTAGGTCTAAAAATAGAAAAACCTTGTGACCTCTCTAGAGGCCATATATTTCACAAGATCTTCATTAAAATTGGTCAGAACGTTCACCTTGATGATATCTAGGTCAAGTTCAAAAGTGGGTCACGTGCCATCAAAAACTAGGTCAGTAGGTCAAATAATAGAAAAACCTTGTGACCTCTCTAAAGGCCATATTTTTCATGGGATCTGTATGAATGTTGGTCTGAATGTTCATCTTGATGATATCTAGGTCAAGTTTGAAACTGGGTCACATGCCTTCAAAAACTAGGTCAGTAGATCTAAAAATAGAAAAACCTTGTGACCTCTCTAGAGGCCATATATTTCATGGGATCTTCATGAAAATTGGTCAGAATGTTCACCTTGATGATATCTAGGTCAAGTTCGAAACTGGGTCACGTGCCTTCAAAAACTAGGTCAGTAGGTCAAATAATAGAAAAACTTTGGGACCTCTCTAGAGGCTATATTTTTCATGGGATCTGTATGAAAGTTGGTCTGAATGTTCATCTTGATGATATCTAGGTCAAGTTCGAAAGTGGGTCACGTGCCATCAAAAACTAGGTCAGTAGGTCAGATAATAGAAAAACCTTGTGACCTCTCTAAAGGCCATATTTTTGATGGGATCTGTATGTTCATCTTGATGATATCTAGGTCAAGTTCGAAACAGGATCATGTGCGGTCAAAAACTAGGTCAGTAGGTCTAAAAATAGAAAAACCTTGTGACATCTCTAGAGGCCATATTTGTGAATTGATCTTCATGAAAATTGGTCAGAATGTTCATCTTGATGATATCTAGGTCAAGTTCGAAAGTGGGTCACGTGCCTTCAAAAAGTAGGTCAGTAGGTCAAATAATGAAAAAATGTTGTGACCTCTCTAGAGGCCATATTTTTCATGGGATCTGTATGAAAGTTGGTCTGAATGTTTATCAACTGGGTCATGTGGGAAGAGGTGAGCGATTCAGGACCATCATGGTCCTCTTGTTTTATTTTGCGCCCCCCTCCCCCCCTCTCAGAAGAAAAAAAAGGATTAAGTTGTTTTAGCTCATGCTGGTTGGTCCATCTGGTCCTCAGAAAACACTGGTTTCTGATCAATAACTCTAGAGAATGCTTTGGTCTTTCTTAGTATAATTGCTGTGGTCAGTAGATCACCCCAGTTGTTTTGGAGCCTTAGGTCACAAGTCAAGAAGACTGAAAACAGTTTCAGATCAAAAACTAGAGAACTCTGGTTTTACAGTAATCAAACTTCGTAAGATAGTTTTGAGCAGTCACTAGATGACTATACTTTGGGGATAGTGAGTAGAAGATCAAAGTCACATTGACTTTGAAAATGATCTTTTGTCAATAACTGTATTATGATTTGGCTTAGGATATTGATATATTATAGAATGATTGCCTGTAGTCAGTAGATGATATTCATATTGTTTTGGGGATCAGTATTTCAAAAGTCAAGTTCGCAGTGACCTTTAGACTAAAATTTTTTATCAATAGCTGTAGAATGTTTAGGCATGTGGTCATGATCAAGCTTTATAACCATATTGTGTATGGTCACTTTATGATCAGTATCATTTTTGGTCAGGAGGTCAAAGTCACAGTGACCTTGATGCTAAAATAGTTCAGGTTATATAGCTGAAGAGTGCTAAAATTGTCCTATTAGGATCATTAGGTCAAAGGTCAAAGGTACATCTTACTGGAGAGTGAAACTTGTACAACCGGTACTGTGACAGGCCATCATGGGTCATGTTTTATTGCTATTTGTTTAAGAGAAATGGTTTGCTATGTATACCCATTTCTATAAAACTTTTGGATTTAAACATTTTGTTTTCATATAAACATAACTTATAAACATTCTTTTCAGCTGCTTAGACTTTGCTATCAAGCTAGACAGACAAAGGACCCAGGGACACAATCAAAATATCATTTTTATCAGACAGTGTTTATGATATGGATGTGGCTATTGATTCTCAACTCCCCATCACTTCTTGTTTTAGGGAAGTCTATAGAGTAAGTTTTCTTGAGTATAACTTTATCACTTTCATGTTTCTCTAGACATTTAATTCATTTGTTCTTGGTAAAATGAAATACTGTGGAACACAAATCACTCTAGTATTGTTGGCTCAAGTACACAGGCTCACTTGAGAAATTAGAAGTAGTCTGTCTCCCTTATGTTTTTCTATACAAAGTTAACCTGGTTTGGTAAGAGTTTGTGAAGCATTAATTTCCTGTGTGTAAGTTATGTGATTTTGGGTTGCTTGAACCCTTCAGTAATTTAAGCATTTTGCTCATTGGAGCCATAGAAACCTCAATGAGTCATTTTACAGTGCCATGACATATATGATGCTCTTGGATAAATAAAAGTAGTGCGGTTGCGCCTTCATTTGTCAGTGTGAAATTGTTTAATTTCTTTGTTTTAGGATAAAAACGCATTTTCCAGTGACAGAATTTGAAAATTCAAAATTCTAAAGAAACCATTAACAGAAACCATAATTATTCTTTTTTGGAGATTTTTATTAATCCCCTGCCGTGGCGGAGGGATTATAGGAATGGTCTGCGCCTGTCCTTCCGTCCGTCCTTCCGTCCGTAACAAAATCGTGTCCGGTCCATATCTCCTAAACCCCTTGAAGGATTTTCATGAAACTTGGGTCAAATGATCACCTCATCAAGACGATGTGCAGAACCCATGAGTCAGCCTTGTCGGTTCAAGGTCAAGGTCACAACTCAAGGTCAAAGGTTTGAGCCTGCCATTTTGTGTCCGCTCTATATCTCCTAAACCCCTTGAAGGAATTTTATAAAACTTGGGTCAAATGATCACCTGATCAAGACGATATGCAGAACTCATGAGTCAGCCATGCTGGCTCAAGGTCAGGGTCACAACTCCAGGTCAAAGGTTTGAGCCTTCCATTTTGTGTCCGCTCTATATCACTTAAACCCCTTGAAGGAATTTTATAAAACTTGGGTCAAATGATCACCTCATCAAGACGATGTGCAGAACCCATGAGTCAGTCATGCCGGCTCAAGGTCAAGGTCACAACTTAGGGTCAAAGGTTTGAGCCTTCCATTTTGTGTCCCCTCTATATCTCCTAAACCCCTTGAAGGATTTTCATCAAACTTGGGTCAAACGATCACCTCATCAAGGTGATGTGCAGAACTTATGAGTCAGCCATGTTGGCTCAAGGTCAGGGTCACAACTGAAGGTCAAATGTTTGAGCCTTCCATTTCGTGTCCGCTCTATATCTCCTAAACCCCTTGAAGGAATTTTATAAAACTTGGGTCAAATGATTACCTCATCAGAACGATGTGCTGAAATTATGAGTCAACCATGCCAGCTCAAGGTCAAGGTCACAACTAAGGGTCGAAGGTTTGAGCCTTCCATTTGGTGTCCACTCTGTATCTCCTTAACCCCTTGAAGGATTTTCATCAAACTTGGGTCAAATGATCACCTCATCAAGAACTCATGAGTCAGCCATGTCAACTCAAGGTCAAGGTCACAACTGAAGGTCAAAGGTTTCAGCTCTGTATCTCCTAAACCCCTTGAAGGATTTTCATGAAACTTTGGTCAAATGATCACCTCATCAAGACGTTGTGCAGAATTCATGAGTCAGCCATGTCAGTTCAAGGTCAAGGTCACAGCTAAAATCAAAGGTTTACCCTTTCACTATCCATAGCAGTGGCGGGGGATTTAGCTGTCTTTCAGACTGCCTTGTTTTATTAGCATGGATACTGGCACATCAGTATAACAGGTCAGTCAGAAATACTGAAGAGGGCAACATCAGACCTTGTCAGCTTTATAAAAATAATTTTGCAAAATGTTGATGGTTATTCCAAGGGTCTGAAAATACCTAAGAGAGAACACTGGTTACTCTACCTGCACTGCTAACAGGTCCACAAAATCAAACAGAAAAGTATTGTTTACATGTGATTATCATTGTTTTTATTTCCTGAAAATAATGTGTGTATAAGCTGAGAGTATGTGCAGTTTCTCATTTGCCTGATTAATATAGCAGTAATACAGGAGGTTTTAATTTCAGGTCTACAAATGTTATACCATTATTTAGTCGTGATCCAAGCAGAATAGTTGGAACCTTAGCAACAGTAACATTCCTGTGCCTAATACTATGCAATAGTCCACTGTCAGACAGGTAGGTTCTTTATTTAAATAGTCCAAGGTTGTGAAGCTATTAATAGTGTTGCAAATACCCTGAAAATATCCACCAGGTACTGGTCTACCAGAGTAAACAAAGGTTTCTATATACCAGAATGTTTGTTACGGTTTCTAGATTACAGAACTGCAGTTGCATTTCCTGTGGTAGATAGTTGATATTCAAGATGGAATCCAAAATGGCCTCCAAATATGGTTAAATCTCAGTATATGGGGTTAATTGGTATACCGGGGTGCTAAATTGTAAAGTTCTGATTGAAATACACCAAAATCCATTCTTAAGTTGTCAAGATGATGATAATGGGGACATTTCCATGGAATATTACTAATATCCAAACTGGCATTCAAGATGGCTGCCAAAATGAGTTAGATTTTTGTTTTAAGACATACAACCTCTCTTGTTGGTAATTATAACTTCAGGGCACTGGTACCTTTACACTGATCCAGTAATATCAGTTTTTATGCCCCTAAAAAAAGGTATATGATAAACCAAGTGTCTGTGCATTTTTTTGCTTTGTTAATTTATCCCACTGTCTAAAATATTTCTGCGCAGCAATTCCAGAGATTCCATTGAAACTTTACACAAATGTTAAGGATGATGAGCAAACTTATTACATGCTTTTCAGAGAATTATCCATATATTGCAGTGAAATACATGTATATCTGGTATTTTCACAGTGAAAAATATCAAATATATATTTTCATTTTAAGAAACAATAAAATGGGAAAAATTAGTCAAAACATGAAATAAAAAGAAAATTTGTTTGTTTTAAATGTACGATCAAAATATCTTTCACTCATGAACACCACATCTTACATTTCACTTGTAGCTTATGCCACTCATGAAAGTATTTTATCTGGTGTCCACTCATGAAAGATATTTCAATCTTAACACTGGAATAAATAAATATCTCCTCTGTATTACATGCAGTAGTTAGATTTGTGACATCAAATTAGTTGAAAGAGTGCTAAGCAAAACCTACTTCAGGTTTGCTGTTTTGGGGGTATGTGTGTTTTGCAAATTTTCATACCTTAGTAATAGTATAATTATACCTATCTCAGTTTTCCATGACAACTGGCCATAGGTATTGTAGGTATAATTATTACAGATCAGTACAGTAATATCTTTCCTTATCCTACCTGGTAGATAGAAGACAATGTGGGGAACGTGCACATTATTTTCTTTTCTCTGTTAGTTCATCTGTTCATTTATGTCTGTCCTTCTGTCAGCCAAAAATGGTGGATTTTGTCATAACTTTAAATGTACAATATATTTTACATGAAAACTGAAATATTATAGATGGCAATATTGAGAATATTCCCATTCTTTTATTTTCTGCTTTGGCAATAAATGTGGTTGATATGGCAACAAATAGTCCAAAAATTTAAGAAAAAATGTAGATTCCTTGATACCTTAAAAAGTACAAGGAATTTTTTCATGAAACCTGACCAGCAGATGGTAAAATATTTACAGGATATGCAGGTTCTTCAGTTAAATTTCAATATGATAAAATGTGTTTCCTATGGCAGCAAGTATGACATACGCTCCTTTAGGTAGATGGACTTTTATTGCTGGGCAATAATCTTGTTTCAATAAATAAGCTGGCAAAAACATCTGATGCAGTGAAGCAACAGCAGATTATACACAGACAAATATATCTTGTCATTGTTCTGAAAAAATAATGTTGTGTTGCTTCTTCTTCTTTTATAGTCCAAGAGAAGTAACTTATAGATATTTATGCTTATTAGTATATGCTTACACCAGTTGTCATTCTTTTCAAACACAGATACACAAACAATCTTATTATTTCAATTCTTGCTATATATACAGAATTCATAAAATTCACAATTATAAAATAATTATTGTACCCCCCGACAACAAAGTTGTAATGGGGGGTATACTGGTTTCAGGTTGTCTGTCTGTCTGTCCATAGACACAATCTTGTGTGCACCATCTCTCCTCATCCCCTTGACACAATTTAATGAAACTTCACACAAGTTATCAGTATCAACAGTAGTTGTGCATGGGGCATGTTAGGTTCTTTCAGAAAAAAAAATTGCAGAGTTACGGGACTTTGTTTTTTGTTACTATACTATATACATATACACAATCTTGTGCGCACCATCTCTCCTCATCCCCTTGACACGATTTAATGAAACTTCACACAAGTGATCAGTAACAACAGTAGTTGTGCATGGGGCATGTTAGGTTCTTTCAACAACAAAAATTGCAGAGTTATGGGACTTTGTTTCTTGTAAAGATACTCTGTACATAGTCTGCGTATGCAATCTTGTGCGTGCCTAATCTTCCGAACCCTTGCACACAATTAAATGAAACTTCACACAAGTGATCAGTACCAACCCTAGTTGTGCATGGTGCATATTACGTTCTTTTAGGTAAATATTCTGCATAGTTATGGGACTTTGTTTTTTGTTACTATACTGTATACATACAGTTTATATACATACAGTCAAACATAATTATGCAATATTGTGTGCGTCAAATTGCAATGTACTTTGTCAGTGCATCAGGGGGGTACATTCATCACCTTTAGTGATAGCTCTAGTTGTGTCCACCCTACCATTCCACCCCACCCCCACCCCACCAACCATATATCCATCCATCAAAATTTGGGGTGTACATATCTCCAAAAGAATTTGACCTAGAGTCATCAAACATCATAGGATTTTCATTCAGCAATGTAATTTTTAGCTTGACTATTCGAAGAATAGGGGAGCTATCCTACTCGCCCCGGCATCGGCATGAGCGTCACACAAGTGTTAAAGTTTGCGTACCACCCCAAATATTTTCAAAGTCCATTGAGATATTGCTTTCATATTTTACATACTTGTTTACCATCATGACCCCAGTCTGTAAAAAGGAGGAGGCAACTCTATCAAGCATTTTGACTGAATTATGGCCCCTTTTCAACTTAGAATAAATGTTGAAGTTTGCGTACCACCCCAAATATTTTCAAAGTCCATTGAGATATTGCTTTCATATTTTGCCTACTTGTTTACCATCATGACCCCAGTCTGTAAAAAGGAGGAGGCAACTCTATCAAGCATTTTGACTGAATTATGGCCCCTTTTCAACTTAGAATAAATGTTAAAGTTTGGGTACCACCCCAAATATTTTCAAAGTCCATTGAGATATTGCTTTCATATTTTGCATACTTAATTACCATCATGACCCCAGTCTGTAAAAAGGAGGAGGCAACTCTATCAAGCATTTTGACTGAATTATGGCCCCTTTTCGACTTAGAATAAATGTTAAAGTTTGGGTACCACCCCAAATATTTTCAAAGTCCATTGAGATATTGCTTTCAAATTTTGCATACTTGTTTACCATCATGACCCAAGTCTGTAAAAAGGAGGAGGCAACTCTATCAAGCATTTTGACTGAATTATGGCCCCTTTTCAACTTAGAATAAATGTTAAAGTTTGGGTACCACCCCAAATATTTTCAAAGTCCATTGAGATATTGCTTTCATATTTTGCATACTTAATTACCATCATGACCCCAGTCTGTAAAAAGGAGGAGGCAACTCTATCAAGCATTTTGACTGAATTATGGCCCCTTTTCGACTTAGAATAAATGTTAAAGTTTGCGTACCACCCCAAATATTTTCAAAGTCCATTGAGATATTGCTTTCAAATTTTGCATACTTGTTTACCATCATGACCCAAGTCTGTAAAAAGGAGGAGGCAACTCTATCAAGCATTTTGGCTGAATTATGGCCCCTTTTCGACTTAGAATATGCTTATTGTAATGTTAAAGTTTTACTCATTGCTTATATTATACTATCAAGCACTGAGAATAGTCGAGCGCACTGTCCACTGACAGCTCTTGTTACATTCTCTATTTCAGGTCATCATTAAGAGGTATATCACAGTTCATCCATATAATGGTGACACAGATGCTGGTGTTTGCTATGGTGATGTTGTACAGAATTACCTATGTTGTTGTTGCATCACTGGTGCTCATAGCTCTCACGCAACTTGTAGGCATGCTCAGGTCTAAAAGGGCTGAAAGACCGAAAACTGAGTGATGTAATATGATGCAGAAATAGGGCAGCAGCAAAATAATTATTGACATGTTTTAAATACTATTTGATTAGAAGGGGCCATTTCCCTGGTGCTGGTAAGGAACTGACAAAGGGGCTGAAAGTACATTGACAGAGAATTTTAGGATCCAAGATTTGTAACAAATTATGACATTACTTGACCACCATACAACATACTAATAGACACAAAACCAATACAGAATATTCTCTGTCAAGGAAAATGTGTATCAGGTGAGCTTAAAGGTGGTCAATCACATTTAATCAACATTTAATGACATTTTTTACTTTTTGTATATTCTGGTAGAGAATTATTTAAGGAACAAAAAGACCGATTACATAGAGTTAGATTCCTATTTGAAATGTATATTTTATTATTTTTATAAAATTTTGTAATTACTCCCCTTTAATATGAAAGTATATAAAAAGCTGGGTATTTCTTTTTATTTCAATACAATGTCTAGTTTTACATTTGCATTTGATAAACATATCAACTATTGAACAATCTGAACCAAAATGCAAGTTTTAAAGCTGTGTGTAGCTTCTGAATTCATTTATTTCCAATCTATCTTGGTTGCGCAACCAAGATAGGCAAAGGGAGGTAATAATAATTTTTCAAACTTGCGTTTCTAATGAATTCCATCTAAATACATAATTTTTAATGCAAATATTTTACAAATATATTACAATATGTCTAATATTTATACATTTCCTTAGGCAAAGTATGTTTATCAAATTTATACTTATGATAAAATAACTCTTATCTTGGTTGGGCAACCAGGATAGGAAAATGAAATTTTAAAAATACCTCCAGTGAAAATCTAATTTGTATTAAGTGTTTAGTGAATATAAATGAGTGTAAATGATCAGATGCTAAAGTTTCGAACAAATCCGTTACATGGCCAAAATCTGATTATCCACCTTTAAACCTGATGTGATTTTTCGGGATGGTTTATATTTAAACAAGACAGATATTGGGAGAGGCCATCATGGAGATGTGTTTTACAAATCCATCTTGTTTTGTATTAACATTGTCATCTAGTTGTTTTATTCTTTGGAAAAAAATGTGTCTTACTGAATAAATGAGATCCATACTGTAAAAACTGTATTTTAAAGTACATTAATTAAGTCAGCTATACATAGCTTTTGAAGAAAAAGTAGAGCTATTGCACTTGCCCTGGCGTCAGCGTCGCCGTTAGTTTAAGCTTTTGATAAAGTCAAATATCTCTTTTACTATCTTTTAGCTATTGACTTGAAACATAAAATATTATTTACTATCAATGTCTACACCAGGAGAAATAATCCCCATAACTCTGATTTGAATTTTGACAGAGTTATGACCCTTCTTAACTTAGTATTTTTTTGGTTAAAGTTTTTGATAAAGTCAAATATCTCTGTTACTGTCAAAGCTTTTGACTTGAAACTTAAAACAATTATTTACTATCAAATTCTACACCAGGAGAAACCATCCCCAAAACCCTGATTTGAATTTTGACAGAGTTATGCCCCTATTTAACTTAGAATTTTTGGTTAAAGGTTTTGAAAAAGTCAAATATCTCTGTTACTATCAAAGCTTTGGACTTGAAACTTAAAACAATTATTTACTATCAAATTCTACACCAGGAGAAACCATCCCCATAACTCTGATTTGAATTTTGACAGAGTTTTGCCCCATTTTAACTTAAAATTATTGGTTAAAGTTTTTACTGGCAAAGCTCTAATTCAGAGTTAAGCACTGAGAAAAGTCAAGCGTGCTTTCTTACAGACAGCTCTTGTTTTTTCATACGGTCATGTCACTTTGTGTAAGCCTTTGTTATATTTCATCTAATTTCTCCAGGTGACTGTAGTTTTTCTTATTTGCTCATATATGTATTTTTAAGAATTATGAACAATTATGAATAGATTTTAAGTCATGTTTGACTGCCATAGTAACTGTGTTACATAACTGTCATTTGTGGTGCATTATTAACTCAGTGTTCTGTGAGTGTATTATTTGTGCTTGACGAATTTCAACTGGTCTTTTGTATTTATTAAGTAAAATAAATTTTAACAGGATTAGTTTATTAGTCATTTATGTCAGAATAATTTGTATATCTGATATACTGATAATGTAAGACATGAGCACAGACAGTGCTTGACCCCATTTTCATTCTATCATTTCTATAATTATTGTTGAACTGCTATTAATAATAGGATTTGGGTCATTTGTGGCTGATATGGGTTCATTATGTCGATAGCTGGATCCCAGCATCACTTATTATGTCATATACAATAGTTAAAGGGAACCAGATATTTGTTAGAGCAAGTACTCTTTGAAAAATACTATGTATAATTTGGGCCAATCAGAAACAAGTTCTATAAATAGCACCAATCAAAGCACACGTCTGCTAAGGTATAAATAGGTAGATGGATGACAGAGAGATCATTTGGTATCCAGCGATTGAAGACGACACATCGTGGATTCAACTAATGATTTATCCCAGTACCTTGATAAGGAAGTTGTTGCAACTACACTGTCAGGGCAGATAAATTATTAAAAAGAAGACGTTTGAAGTTCATAGATTAAAAAAGAGTTTCAG